>NC_089834.1:14054260-14311760 GCF_035046505.1 Tiliqua scincoides
ACATACCCTTTTCTTGAAGTAGGTTCTCCACTTGTGATACTCCCTGATGACTATTTCTATTCGCCGCTTCCAATATTGACCATCTGTTGCAATAGCCTGACAGGGGGACAAGATAAAGAAAAGGGGGAAAAAGTTGTATTTTTTGGGATATAATGTCAGGCAGAGAATTTAGTGGAGGGTTCAAGACCCACCATTACCAGGAATCTTTGTGCAATCTTAGGCAAGTGCCCGTTTCTCAGCATTAGTAATCACAGCTCCTTCTGTAAATGAGGAATGAAAGCAGTCTGCCTGACAAAACTGAGATGGCAAAGCACTTTACAAGCACAAGCACACAAGGAGGCTAGGAGACAAGCACACCACACAATCAACCTGGTTATAGCGACACAAGAGCCACAGCTGGAAGAAAACACAAAGATATGGAATACCAGATGCTGTAGGCTTATACCATAGTCTTTTGAGACTGAAGGTTGCCAACCAGATATGGAACCCTTGCTTGGTGCCATCTCTTGTCTTTCAAATCCCACCTTCTGTGACTTTGATTTAACCCTCACCTACAACTGAACCTAAACTTTACTATGAGTAACTGTACTTTCTCACCTTTGTCCTTATCCTTATCCTTGCTACTCCCTCTGCTATTCCCGTTGAGAAAACTCAGGTGGTTACCTCCTCAGAACAGGAGCTTTTAGTATTATTACCATTCTGCCTTTTGTTTTTCAGTGAAATACCAGGTAACACTGTTCGCCTTGTTATAATCATACTAGCACAGAAATACAGGTAGCCACCAGGTATGTTGAATGAAAGGGAAACAAAACTAGCCCACAATATGAAGCTGGACCTTCTCTAAACCAAGCAGAAGTTACTTCAACGCACCTCAGGACGACGGTGCTCGTCTACCTCCACGGAACCATCCAGGGGAGTCACAAAATGACAAACAGGATTCTTGCGCTTCTCCAGATCTGCAACAGGAACAGGAATATCAACATCTTAGGGGAAGAGTACGTAGGGCTTGATTTAACCAACAGGCTAAGCAGGCCGTTCTCTTGGCTCCCTTTATTATGGGGATGCAGAAGACAGGCTAAGACTTGGCAATTTCACAAGACATTTGGGGCAATGGATCATTAGTTCTCCAACTGCCCACGCTGCATTTCTTGACTGCTCTTGCAGCTTTTACAGCGACAATTAGGAGTGCTTTATTTTTATATCAAGCGGGCACGTTTATGAGGACTGCCACTTACATTGGATGTACCAAGCCCTCCAGATGGCGTTGTTGAGCCGAATTTTATCCCTGCACTGGAGCTTGAGGCCTTTGAAATTCTTCCACTTGGGGGAGACCAGCTTACCACTGTAACAAAGCAGAGAAGATTCCTTTGTGTTTCCTAAAGGGAAATGCAACCGGGCTGCAGCAGCTCAGCCTGGCAGCCTTGAAGACTGTCCAGCACCTTACACCTGAGAGGCATTTGGAAGAAGCAAAGTGCAGAGCTGATATGGGACTGGTTGCAATGGGCAAAATAGAAACCTTTTGCCTGGAAGCTCAACCACAGCCATGATCTGCCCCCCTGTGGGGTGGGGGCAGAAGAGTCAACACAAAAGAGTAGTGGTGGCAGGCCCCAGGTCTTTGAACCCAGGTCTTCCAGGTCCAAGGTAAACAATTCTAATCCCTATGCCACACCGGCTCTCAGTTTATCACAGGTTCCTCAATAAGGTAACTTAGTACCCCAGATTCCCAATGGAGGAAAAGCAGGCCTGAGAAGGGTTAGGGTCATCCCCTGAGCTCAGCATCACCCTCAATCCAGAAGCAGCACTCAAAAGACCTTCGGGGGAAACATTAACTCTGGCCCTGCACAGATGTGGCACCTTTAAACTGTTCTCCCACTGCACAGACTTCTCTCATGAGCCAATTCTGTGCAAGAGGCCTTGAGAGGTCTGCTTCACTCACAAGACACAGCCAGCCAAGGGGAGGAAAATGGTCATGTGAGAAGCAGCTGCCTGGAAGACAGACACAGGATGGAAACACTTAACTATTAACCCTCTCCAGTCTCTTGCCAACTGAGCCAAACTAGAGAGGGGAGAGGTGCTTAAATGCACTTAAAAAGAACAGAGAGGACGCAGGTGCTCCCATCCGCCAGCATAAAGGAAAATCTAATTCTTAATTTAAAACTGGCAGCTTGGGCTCCATAAAACTAGAGTAGATGGCGAGAATTAACTGACCCAGAGGGTCTCAAGCAGTCCATACGACAAGAGAGAGAAAGCCCCTGTTCCATGGAACTGTAAATAGCAGTTGGGGCTCACACAGAGCACCGATTCTCAAATGAGCACAGCTGAGAGCAGAACTGAAGCGTTGCCTTGAAATACTAGGCCCTGACGTTGGATTTACACTCACAAACCAGAGGAACAAGGGCCAGCACTGGGCTACTTCTCTTGCCGGCGTTCTTGCTTGGCCTCAGCCAGGCACTGACGCCTGCTTACAACCACCACTCCATTCTGGCCTTGCCAAGGTGATCTCCCTGCCCTGCCCCCCCGTTTCCCTCCTGTGACTTGTCTTTCCGACTCTGAGCCTACGACCCCATGTCTCGGTTTTCAACTGCCGTGAGCCACGACGAAAGAAGATCCTGGTCCGGAAAGCGGGATTAAAACAAAAGAACTGGTTCTCGGGCAGGAGTGGTGGGTCTGAGACATGTTTATGAAAGCCACTCAGGGCAGGAGGGACCAAGCAGGATGGGAGTTCATGGTCCGAGGTTGGGCTCACCGCCTTCGCTGCCGGCGAGGATGCAGACAAGCATACTTAGAGAAGTGGAGCAACAACTGCGGAGGCTTAGAGGAGGAGGATTTTCCGATGCCTGCTGGGGGAACAAAAGCTCTGAAAGCCCACACCTGTCAGTGCAGAGACAGCTGCCTCGCTGTTCCTGGGAGTGCCGGAGGCGGCATTATCCCTGCAATAATCCTGTAACGGTGCACAGAGGCAATGACAGGTTTTGTCTAGACAGAGGCCGCGGCCAACCGGCTTCCTTTAGGTTCTGCCGCTTATTGTGTGCTGCCAGCTCTATCCATTTCTAGCTTTGGGGGCAGAATGGCCAGTGCCCACTCTGGGGTTCAGAGCTTCCTTGCTGTGCATTTGAAAAACCATCTGCTCAACGAGGAATGCAGAAACAGAGCTGGATGTTCAGCTGAGTGAACACACTCAGCTCAGAACCTCCCCCTCTGGGACTTCCTCTGATGCTTGATACTTGCATGTGAAAGACACAAGTAAAGAAGCAAAGGCTGTGATGTCGTCTTGAGGCCAAAACAGTCATAAGGGGCAGGAGATTCACAATTAGTTCTCATAAGATCTTGATATGAACTTAAAAGTGGCCATGAGGGTCCCCCATATTGAATTAGAATGACAGCGCTGGGCTTCACCCTCCCTGCAAAAACACTTTTCTAGATCTACACTGTTGAAGGAGGCATTTTGCACAACGAGACTATCCAGGTCAGATGATAAGTACTGGTGGGGCTGCCTTCGTTTCAAAATCATAAGGCATATATCCATCTGCCTTCTTCTGTCCCATGCAATTGTCCCATGGAATTGCTGCAGCTTCCCCTCTACCTCTACACCAGACTCCTGTCTTCATTGAGCACACAACTTCTTTAAAACATGCTCGGTTCTCTATTGCACACACTTCTCTCACCTGGCTTTAATTCTGGGAAGGGAGATTCATGTTCCAAGTCAAAGTTTCTCACAGGTCAAATAATAATTAATCACCAATCCCAGGAGTAGGTAATACTTTAATTAACCTGCATCTTAATTAACCTCAAGGTGACTTTTTTTTAAGCTGCTAAATCCCAGCAGATCCTTAATCCTATATTTCTTAAGAACAGTGCCAATTATGCACCAAAAAAAGTATTTCCTGACATTTATAAGCTCTGAGGGAGGACAAAGAAGCATGAGAACGGCATGCTGCAAAAGAAGACTCACTGCAAAGGTGAGCAAAGGGAATGAATGCATGACAGGTACTGAATGGCAGGCAACCACTCATGAGGCTTCTGGGCAAAACTGTGGGCTCAAGGAGCAGAGCATCAACGGGCAAAAGGCATGAAGGCTTGCTGAGATACACAGGATGCTTCCTCTGTAGGAGTGGAAACACAAAGTGTTGTCAGTGTGCCGCATACAAGAACACCAGGAAGCAATAAGGGCTCTGCTGGACCAGGTCAAGGGTCCATCTAGGTCTCTGCTTCCATCAGCAGCCAACCAGGTGCTTCCAGAAAGTCTGAAAGGAGAGCTGGAAGGCTACAGGTCTCCCCTGCTGTTACTACCCCATGACAGTGGCATACTACCTTTGAAAATGAAAGCTCCACACTACCATCACTGCTAACAGCCACTGATAAACTTCTCCTCTGTTAGTCTGTCTAATCCTCTTCTAAAGCCATCACCACATCTTGTGGTAGTGAGTTCCGTATATCAATCGTGCCTTGTGTGACAGACCTCCTTTTTTCTGTCTTGAATCTCCTGCCAATCAATGTCATGGGATGATTCCCCCCCCCAGTGCTAGTATTATGACTGAGGGGAGAAAACGTCTTTGTGCCAGCCCAACAAGGCACTGAACTCTTTTTTCCCTTCGTAAAAAATGGAACCATCACAAAAACGGTTTTCTTCTTCCTAACAGATGTTTGGGTAGGAAATATGTTCACATAGGGCAGGGGTGTCCAAAGTTTTTGGCAGGAGGGCCACATCATCTCTCTGACACCGTGTTGGAGGCCGAATTAATTTATGTTTCAAATTTGAATAAATTTACATAAATGAATATATTAAAGATGAACTTATATGAATGAATGAAGGTCTTCCAGTAGTTCAAGGCCTATAAAAGGCCTTGCACAAAGCAAGGCTGGCCTTTCCTTTCCTGCTGCTACTGCATCACAGACGTGAAACAACAAGCAATGGAGGGAGCCCTCATCCCACAGCTCACTCGAGAGGCCAAACAGTTGCCCTCACGCTGAGAGCAGTTGCATCGGGCCAGTGTGGGCTCCAACAAATCTCTGGAGGGCCAGAGGCTCATTGGAGGCTAGGGGCTTCCTGAGGGCCACATAGAGAGGCCTTGAGGGCCGCAAGTGGCCTCCGGGCCAGGGTTTGGGCACCCCTGACATAGGGGACCATTCAAAAGTGACAGCCCCCCCACCCCCAGATTATCTGAAGTGGAACAGGCCATTCAATAACTACACTGGTACATTCATTCTGAATCCAGAAGTTCCAGGCAAAAACCAGTCTGGTTCTGACTCTTAGCTTGGTAAATCCTTGCCAAGGGAGAGCTGTGCTTTGCTCTGATTTCAAACACCTATTTGGCACGTACAAGAACCACAGACTGTAGCCCCTGAGTACAACTAAGCCCTGGTTTCCACACACACTCACCCTAAAGTCTCTGGCACACAGTATTTATCTCCCCCTCCCCTTTGGGTGTGCATGTTTCAGCATGGAAGGTGTTTGATATTTAAATCAGAATTTCTTAATATTGTTGAATTGAAACAAGTCAATAGTAGACAACCCGCCAACCCCTCCACGCCCGCCCACCCCTCAGGGCAAAAAGGTGCTTTTGGCTTCTACACACAGCCTCTCCCTAGGAGCGTGCCTGTGTTTTTTAAACTAATCTCTTTTCTGTGGAAATAGATGTGTGAATTCAGCTCTCTCCAAGCCAAAACTAACAATATTCCCTCAGACAAAGGTTCATTCAGAGCATCAGATAAAAACCTCACTTATTGTGCTCCGGAGCAGAAAGGCAGCCCTGCAGGACAAAAACATTCCTGTATCGAGCTAATAAGAATTGTTATTTCCCTTCTGTCTGGGAGGCTCTGGTGGAGTCCAGACTCTCCCACTGACTTGTGTTCACTTTCCAGATTCAATGGAGGGCAAACCCCTATCACTGATGGAAGTTGCAAGCACAGCCACTGTATTTCTCAACCCACGGGGGAGGGGGCAAACATCATCCCCTACTAGGATTCCATCGCATAGAAGAGTATAACATTACTCACATTCCACAGATGTACAGCATGGATTCCTTGTACCCATACCAACTAACTTAATTTTAAAAAAAACACAACCCTTCATTAGCAAGTCTGCAGACTGTGTGCTGGGGAACCTTCAATACAACATGTTATGAGGATGAGGTACAGCAAGCTCTCCACTACCTGTCCTCCCTGAATGCCCCATAGCTGCAGGAGGGTGTTGGATGCATTCTGGGACTCAGTTCACATGAACAGCCAGTGAGGCCAGAAAGACCCAGTACATGAATTCCGAGGTCTGTCACAGGGCCCAGTGGCATCGCTAGGGGGGTGCGGACCGCACCGGGTGGCACACACAGGGGGGGTGACGCGCACTGGGGGGGTGAAACACTAAAATCACGGTGGTTAGGAGTATTACCATCATGTTATATACCGTTGGATGCGGAATTTCGAGGGGAATGCAATGGAAAAAACCAGAGTGAAATATCTCCTTTCTATCAAAAGTTATGGCCAAAAAACTGGAAAACAAAAAAACGCATGGATCCCTAAGGAAAGTGAAAGTGAGCCGTATCGTGTGTTTACTCGCGAGTAGGTGAACGTGCCTTAGACCGTTGGAAAGAGCAGGCTGAGAGGAATCCAACAACAACAGAATGGTCCTAATCCAAAGAATGCAGCCCCAAAAAACACCTGAGAAGGAAGTCCCTCCCTCCAAGCAGATGAATGCGTCGAGCCCTATGGAAAGCAAAACTAAGCCTCATGGTCAAGTTTACTTGCGAGTAAGCAGATGTGCCTTGGTTGGTGAGGAAGATCAGGTGAAGGAGAATGCAAGGCTACCAGAATGGTCCTGATCCTATGCACCTGGAGTTGAACAAGTGCTCCAGAAGGAAGCCTCCCCCCCCCACTAAAAAGGATCAAAACAGAGGCTGCAGCTGATACGGTGAACCTTTTTGAAACTTGCAAAGCCAGGTGGATCCTGACAGTGATCTGGTTTAAACAGAAGTTCTTAAATTGAACTGGGCACTGGGTAGGGCTGAAAACGTTACTGGTTTTGGAGGGGGGTGTTATTGCAGGGAGGCTACAGAGGAAATTCACTTGGTGGAACAGGGCTGGTTTCTGCTTATTTCATTATTTGTTTTTACTTTAATTATTTATACTTATTTATTTTAATTTGCCTGATGATGTCACTTCCACCATGATATCTCTTCTTGGGTCTTGGACAAATTGTCATTCTAAAAAGTGGGTCCCAGTGCTAAAAGTTTGAGAACTGCTGCAATAAGGTGTTAGAAAGTTGACATCCTGGGTGTGTGTGCGTGTGACACCACTAGCGACCAAAATCACTAAAATCATAATTTGGAAGAATAATACCATCATGTTAAATATCAGTCAATGAGTAATTTCATGCAGAATGTGTTCTGTCTTTGTTCTATCAAAAGGTACCGCCAAAAAACCAGTGGGGGCGGAGCGATGGTGCATCACCACTCCTACCACCTGGGGTATTGCCCCGCGCACTGCATGGGGGTGACACGCTGGCATCCCGCACCGGGTGACATGAACCCTAGTGACGCTACTGACAGGGCCAATCCAAGACCTTCTGACATCTGAGAAGGTAAGCCAAACACCATCCCTTACCTGGTATGTTCTGGCTCTGTCCTCCTACCTGGATGGGCAAAGGAAGAAGGGAACTGGTTTGCCAAAACCACCTAGTAAGATTTGAATGGGCTCCTATATCAGCAGAAATGAGAAACAGTCATACTATTATTATCTCAGGCCTGAGCAATACTCAGCAGTTGCACACAGCAGCAGGCAAGATGAAATGTTAAAAGGAAACCTCCACATTTCAAAGTAATTTGGTGAGATTTCAATGTCAGTGATTACAAAAAGGAGCATCAACTATGGATTTGTTTTATTCAACAAGACTGGAGGTGGGGAAGACCTGCTTTATGGACACTTCATCTGAAAGGCAGTAATTTCCTCCACATCTGATACAACATGTAGGGTGGAAGTAGGGAGGGAGGGAAGAAGGGTTGCCTAGGAAATCTTCCTTTTCTTACCACCATAAACTCTATTTTTATCGTCCTTCCTGCCTACTGCCTCTAAAAATAGCCATTATAAACCCAGCACCCTTTCCTTCTCCTTCCCGCCCCCTTCCATTCTCCTAATCTTGTTAGAGCTCCAGACTGCAGCTGAGAAGGGTTTATGGGAGAGGAAATTGAATTCCTGATTGCTAATAAAACTATACTTGAGACAGTGAGAGCTCACATTGGACCAAAACGTAGACACGGTGGGAGTGAAATCCTGACTTTAGTGAAGTTCTTCGGCTCATTTTACTGGGGTTAGAACAAGGAGATGCCATTATCTTCACATCTCAGACATTATTAGGACACGGAAGCTGCAATCTTATATATGCTTACGTGGAAACGAGTTCCATAAAACCAACAGGGCTTACATATGAGCAGATATGCCTAACATTGCACTGTTAGAGTCAGACTACAGGCACTCTTTATGCATGGTCTGAGTTTGCAGTTTTCCTTTTCTTCCTGGTAAGCAACACAGCCAGCAGACATGTAAGCTAGGCTGGAAACATGGCAGGGACAGAGACGGGGGCTGTTTACATTTTGCCCCACAGTGGGTCTGGTCCAGTTTGTGCTCTGCTGCAAGCTATCGACAACGAAAAGGAAAACACCAAATCAAGCCACGATTTCAAATTAATACATATTGACCTTATAGCATAATCCTTGCAGCAGTTACTGGAAATCAGTCCCACTGCCTTCAATGGGGCTTGCTCTCAGGTCAGCACACGCAGGATTGCAGTCTGAATTGCACTTTTTCTTGACTCAAGAGATGCTTTGGCCTGAGCAGGATGAAGTCAACTTGCCCAAACAAATGAGCAAAGTCAAACTGTGAGCACAGAGGAGTGGGCAGGGTGCTGGGGTGGCCCTAGTCCAGGGTTCAAACTCCTGATTCAACATGGACTAAAAACCAGAGAGTTCCGTTCATGTTGGACTAACATATGACCTGCACTCCAGGGGGGACTGGGTTTAAAAGCTCAATGTTTTAAACCCTGAAAGTGTTGTACTGGAGATTAATCAATGGGGTTTAGCACCTGCATGGAAGAGAGGCCTCCTAAATTTCCAGCTCCAAGGGCCTGGCTGCAGCCCCTCAAAGCTACGCTGTAAAGTCAGGTGTGCAAACAGATTATCTGCAGACGCTGAACAGGGGAGCCTCTCAATCATTATTCCAGAAAGGAACACCTAGCATGTCTCTCCTTGAGAAAAGAAGGAAGTTTCTTGACTTCACAAAACAGGGAGCTGTTTACCTCATGAAACAGGCAGAGAAACTTGAAGCCGGCCCTTCTGTCACCGAGGATAATATAACATTCCCCACGCAACATGACAACCCTATAAATACACCAAAAACTACAAGGATCTCATTCTAGCAGCTGCCTGGGCAGTGCAAGGAAAAGTGCTTTGGAGAACTGGATTGCCTCTCCCACGCTGAACCTGTCCACAGGGCAAACTCTCTGAAGCATGGAAAACCTGCACTTCAATTACTAGTTACTCAAAGTGATCAAAGGCTCCATGCTAGTCAACAAAGCATGTGCTTAATTATGAACTTTAAAGGCGTTAAACTGAAATGAAAACAGGCTAGATTCTGAACCAGACTGAGAAGAAAAGTTGGTCCAGAAGCAGAACACATCACGTTGTTCAAGCCAGAAGATCCCTCGATGGGTTAAACAGGATTTCAACTTAAAAATGAAATATATTTTGAAATGAACCGTCTATCAAGGCAGTGACGGAAAAAATGTATGTGTCCTTGAACAGCTTTATCTGAATTTTACAAGGTGCTTTGAGAGTGCAGCACAAAAGTAAACATTTCTCTCTTGCTCTGAAGCTCAGCTCACCGGCTCCTGAAAGCCACCGCACATTTTATAGAGCAGCTTCTTCACTAAATCGCTAGGAGGTGGGAGGGAATGTCTTTTTAAATGCTTTGCATATTTAGCAAGGCTCATCAGAACTGCCACTCCTGTGTTGGCCAACAAGGCACTGAAAAGGCCTGGTTATTTAAGGACACATAACAGGGAGTGTGGCAGTTGTCCACCCATTCGGTATTTCAAGTCCTGCAGTTTAAGGATTTAAATCAATCAGTTTATTTTCAGGTGAAAATTATCTGGAGTGTCATTAAATGCAATCCAGGTGGACTCCTAAAACAGCTTACAATCAAAATTCGCCAAGTTCAGTGTGATGAATGGTTTTGAATTAAACAGAACAGTTTCATTTAACAGAATGCAGTAGTAGTGGGTAGTCCATTATCTTAAACCCTGCACACTTCACCAGTTGACTGCTAGCCTGAGAAGCTTTGCAAAACCACAACTTTACTGGAATTAATCCCAAGTTCCCTCTGCCCCATGCACCTAATTTAGCTTTGTCAGGAGTAGAAATATAAAATCTATAGACAAGAATCCTCAATACACAGCACTCTCTTGGTCCTAATGCTAACACACTCTGAACAGGGAACAAACATACCATCTAACAGCAAACAGTGACACTTATAACTGTAGAGTGGCAAAAGCCCACCACAGTGTCCGAAGGGTTAACACAAAGCTAACTCCACCATCTTAATTTTCCACTTAAGATGCTACACGCAGCCAATGTCACAGGCATCTAATCTAAACAGTCATATGTCTTCTGTAGACTGGCGCCAGCAGTAAAACAAACACTGAAAAGCAGGAGGTAAACAGATGGAATGAGATGGGAGTTTTAGAGACTAAAACACTCCAAAATCCACACAGGTGTCATCCTTCTTGGGGGCTGCACTTTCTCCAACAACACTATAAGAAAACAGGGTAAGACACTATAGCAAAAAAATTGCCAAGAGAAGCAAGATGGGTTCAGGACAATGATTACATACAATTAGACAAGCAAAAACCACAGACTCCCAATTCATGCCCCTTCAGCAAGATCCGCAGTTCTAATTTTAATACCAGCAGTCAACTCGACATGGCAATTTAAAATGTATTTATTTATATGGGGCCTTTCTGCAAAGTATGCACTCCTGCATTCCCAGGAAGTCTCCCACATAGGTACAGACCAGCTCCAGACCTTACCAGCTTCAGAAAGCAAGGGAATCTGGACTAGGGCCACCCAGGGTTACCTTAGAATTCACATTGGTTTATGCAGAAGAAGGTACCCAAGTATTGTCAGCTATTTAGAGCTGTTAAGATAAGAACCAACACCTTGAACTGTCTCTACAAACAGACCTGCAACCAGTGCTGTTGTGGTTGTGTTAACACCAACACAATGTGACCCATTAGACCAGTTCTGGCAAGTAACCAACTCTGTAGTAACCAAGGTTTCCAAGCAGTCTTCAAGGGCACTTTCCCGGTGAATAATGCATTATAGAAGTCCACTAGACAAGCTGCACATGAATGTGATTTAGCAGTATTTGGAACCAGGCATATCAGAGAGGTATGTGAGTCAGATAGGACAGGTGGCAGTTTCCAGTGGGGCATCCCACAGCAGCCATCAGGTTGACTGCTAATGCCAGAATATATACTAATGCTTAGATGAGATGCCCCCAACCCTGGCAGTAGGCAGCTGCTTCAAGAGGACCATTAGACAGCTCTGTGAAAGTCCAAGAGACTCCACCCAGAGCCATTATTCTTCAGTCAGTGGGGCAGAAGAGCATGATGAGAGGTCAAGTGATGTCACTTGGCAGCCTCCGCAGCTTGAGGGCGCCCACTTAGCACATCGGAACAATGTTTCTTATCAAGTGGCACTTAATTATCCCATAATGTGGCGAGTGTTGGTGAACAGTGTGCAGTCTGTTGGAGCAGCCTTTTGCACAAAGGCAGCAACCTGATCCTGGGCAGGCAGCAGAGCAGCCGTGGCATCAAGCTGCAGACATCCAAGCCTCTGACAAGCTCAGTGAAACGAGTCAAATCATTCGCTTGTCTGCTGAATGAAGGGCATATAAGTGGATTAGGAGCCCGAAGTCACACATCTGCAGAGAGGGTGAATTGAATAAGCCTCCCTGCTAAACAACTACCTCTGGATGGAAGCAGGGAAGCCTACAAGGGTGATTTCCCACAGCTTACCACTCTTGAGCAAAACAACACTAACAGGAGGGTCAAGATGCAGGTTTGACTCCTTATCACAGAACTGCTCCAAGACCAGTGAGGAAAGTTCTCCTTCACACTGTTCCTCTGCTGTGTGCCAAGACTGCTTTTTGTTTAAATAAAGACACATAAACCTACCACCACTGTTGGGTCATGGTTACAGGTGTAATTTATTCGTGAGTTACTGTTTTAATTAGCTGATCTAGCAGAGAGGGAGCTCAGGTTTTACAGACAGTAACCTCCCTTGTTTGCACAGTGCCCTAGAGATGAAAACAAAAACTATTTACAAAGATGACAGAAAAATGTCAGCTGTATCCCAGCAGTACAGAATTCTTGGAAAACACAGATGTAGGTCAGGTCACCTTCTACCCAACAAGGGAGACTTGAGCACTGGCAGGTAGTTTTAACACAGACCAAAACAGGTCTCATGAAACGTACCGAGCACAGCTCAGGGAAAGTCAGACTTAGGCATGCTTAAACTCCATTCAGATCCATGGGATTTAAGCACTTAACTATCTGTTTAAGCCCCGTTTCCCTTCACTGGGACCTGAGCATGGCCCACCTCCCCTGGATTGCTCCCAGAGCTCTGACACTGTTATGTCTTATTCCACCACTCAAGTTATCAAGGCTGCTTTCACCTTAATTCCCAATTGAGAAGAAGTCAGGACTGCAATCCCCTGCTGCAGCCTTGGC
The DNA here is from genome assembly GCF_035046505.1 of Tiliqua scincoides. Classification (NCBI taxonomy): domain Eukaryota; kingdom Metazoa; phylum Chordata; class Lepidosauria; order Squamata; family Scincidae; genus Tiliqua; species Tiliqua scincoides. The sequence goes on from NC_089834.1 coordinate 14,067,036, forward strand.
CTTTCCAGATGTACTGGCAGAAGGGCGCTCAAATATACTTCTGGAAATCAAGTGCTTCCTAGATTGTTTACCATTCTTGCTGCAATTTAAAATGCTCTGTAAATTAGTTCACTGAGAAAACACATAAATCAGAATCTCAAGGACAGGCATCCTGGATTGCAAATCCTGGCACAAACACAGGCTGCATCATAGTAATTAATGTCTGGGATGGGGGATTACCACCAAAATAATAGGTTGTCAAAGTACAGTGAAATACAGACAACTGCAAAGAATGATTTAAGGAGTAAGTTAATACCTGCCACTGCCTTTAAATCTACATAATATCCCAAGGGAAAATCCCAAAGGAGCTGTTCACTCACCCCCCCCCCCAAAAAAAAAAAAAAAATCCTGAGGACTAGGTCCACTTCACCCTTTGCATGAAGTGAAATTCTCCCTCTCAAGTCAGTTTTGGAAGCTGCCTCAGTCCAGTTCTCCAACAGACAGCAACTCCACCCTTTCCCCATTTTAAGAAACTTTCCAGGCCCTCAGAGATTATGAAATGCACACAGCAGTAAAGTCATGAAATGGGCTCTGTTTGCGGCCTGAAAGTAGGAAGGCTCCTGCACAACTGTGATTACTTGATGAGAAAATGTGTCCATTACAGTTGATATAACTAACAACTTGGAAAAACAAATGCCAGTAGCGATTCTTTGTGTTACACAACTAGGGGGCTGAGGCCAATCAACGCCAGTGTCAACACCTTTACAACCTGCCTTGCATCTATCTTAAGCAAAGCCTCCTTAACAGATAAGATAGTCCCTGATGCTGCTTAGTGACAGAAGAATACACAAGGAGGTCACAGCAAAGGAATTTCTGCTCACTTTACTATGCCGGGGTATTCATCATCCTTGGGACATCATCCTTGGGACAGACCTCATTTGAAGACCTTACTTCAAAAATCAGAAGCAGTATTTACATGCCCCTGGTTTAAAAAAGGGGCCCAGGAGGTGGTGCTTAGTGGGTACACATGCCATACATGTGTGTACACATGCTATACATCCCTGGCAGGGCTGGGACAATCCGCTGTCTGAAATCCTGGACAGTGGCTGCTATTGAGGCTTCCAGCAGACATATTCTCTTAACTGGTCACTCCACAGGGAAAACTAAGGCCTGCAACTCTATGCACGCTTCCTTGGGACTAAATCCCACTGGACTTTCTTCTTACACATGCACAGGATTGCACTGCAGGTCATTACACAACTTCTGTTCATTCAGGATGTGGGCGACTCTCAGGTGACAGCATCTTTATGAAATAACTTGCAACTTACCCTCCGTAACAGGAGAAAAAATTCCCCTACTATAGATGAAGTGCTTTGAGACAAAGGGCATGTAAACCTGCAGGCCTTTATCTAATCCAGACCAGTCACAGCTAAAATTGATCTTGATCTCACTGTTACTATATCTTGAACTCAGCGGCTGAGGCCAAGAGTAGAAATGCTCCCACAATCCTTTGCAATGTTATAACAGGTAGATAATAATCCCCAGAGATAGTATTGCAGCAGAGAAACTTTTAGCTTACTGGCTTACAGCATCTGCTCAGCAGCCCAGCCTGCATGACACTTCTTGACACTGCTGAAAAGAAGCTTGCTTTAGAACTCACCCCTAATACAAACACCCCTGAAAACTCTCTTGTATCTTGTTCTTCAAAATGGTGGCTACTGTTTCCAGGTCAAACACCTGAAACAGGTGCTGGGGGGGGGGAGAAACATATTTCGAAGATACAAGCTTCTTACTCATGCAAATAACCTTTCATCGGCAAGACCAACAGACCTCAGTGGAACTGTCCATAAAGCATAATATTCCTGCTGGATCAGGCCAAAGGCCCATCTAGTCCAGCTTCCTATATCACACAGTGGCCTATCAGATGCCTCAAGGAATATACAAGACAACAGGATGACTGTATCCTGTACTCCCTTGTGTCTGGAATTCAGAGATAGCCTAATACTAGAATCAGGAGGCTGCATATACCCATCATGGTTTGAAACCTGTGATGGCCTTGTCCTCCATCAATCTGTCCAATCCCCTTTTAAAGGCATCTAGACCAGCTGCCATCGCCACATCCTGGGGCAATGAGTTCCACAGATATAGTTCGGGTGGCCATAGCTTTAAAAAAATCTTGCCACTGGAATTCTCAGTAACTGTTCTCTCCTCTTTTCAGAGTACTCTTTGTAAAAACCTAAGTCATAAAAGCAAAAAGAAAGATAAGTGTTTCCAAATAGAAACATATACAGTGCTTCTTTTTAACACCTCTCTAGGGGGCAGCTCCACATGTTAAGCAAAATATCTGAATGCTGGGTGACTTCAAAGGTTCTCAAATAACTAAGTCTAACTTGACTAAGGTATGCAACTTGTCCCTCAAAACGGCCATGGTGCCAGAAGACTGGAGGATAGCAAATGTCACACCTATTTTTAAAAAGGGAAAGAGGGGGGACCCAGGAAACTATAGGCCGGTCAGCCTAACATCCATACCGGGTAAGATGGTGGAATGCCTCATCAAAGATAGGATCTCAAAACACATAGATGAACAGGCCTTGCTGAGGGAGAGCCAGCATGGCTTCTGTAAGGGTAAGTCTTGCCTCACGAACCTTATAGAATTCTTTGAAAAGGTCAACAGGCATGTGGATGCGGGAGAACCCATGGACATTATATATCTGGACTTTCAGAAGGCGTCTGACACAGTCCCTCACCAAAGGCTACTGAAAAAACTCCACAGTCAGGGAATTAGAGGACAGGTCCTCTCGTGGATTGAGAACTGGTTGGAGGCCAGGAAGCAGAGAGTGGGTGTCAATGGGCAATTTTCACAATGGAGAGAGGTGAAAAGCGGTGTGCCCCAAGGATCTGTGCTGGGACCGGTGCTTTTCAACCTCTTCATAAATGACCTGGAGACAGGGTTGAGCAGTGAAGTGGCTAAGTTTGCAGACAACACCAAACTTTTCCAAGTGGTGAAGACCAGAAGTGATTGTGAGGAGCTCCAGAAGGATCTCTCCAGACTGGCAGAATGGGCAGCAAAATGGCAGATACGCTTCAATGTCAGTAAGTGTAAAGTCATGCACATTGGGGCAAAAAATCAAAACTTTAGATATAGGCTGATGGGTTCTGAGCTGCCTGTGACAGATCAGGAGAGAGATCATGGGGTGGTGGTGGACAGGTCGATGAAAGTGTCGACCCAATGTGCGGCGGCAGTGAAGAAGGCCAATTCTATGCTTGGGATCATTAGGAAGGGTATTGAGAACAAAACGGCTAGTATTATAATGCCGTTGTACAAATCTATGGTAAGGCCACACCTGGAGTATTGTGTCCAGTTCTGGTCGCCGCATCTCAAAAAAGACATAGTAGAAATGGAAAAGGTGCAAAAGAGAGCGACTAAGATGATTACGGGGCTGGGGCACCTTCCTTATGAGGAAAGGCTACGCCGTTTGGGCCTCTTCAGCCTAGAAAAGAGGCGCCTGAGGGGGGACATGATTGAGACATACAAAATTATGCAGGGGATGGACAGAGTGGATAGGGAGATGCTCTTTACACTCTCACATAATACCAGAACCAGGGGACATCCACTAAAATTGAGTGTTGGGCGGGTTAGGACAGACAAAAGAAAATATTTCTTTACTCAGCGTGTGGTCGGTCTGTGGAACTCCTTGCCGCAGGATGTGGTGCTGGCGTCTAGCCTAGAAGCCTTTAAAAGGGGATTGGACAAGTTTCTGGAGGAAAAATCCAGAAAAGGGGAGGGCACCAAGATGAAGTCTCTTGTTATCTGGTGTGCTCCCTGGGGCATTTGGTGGGCCGCTGTGAGATACAGGAAGCTGGACTAGATGGGCCTATGGCCTGATCCAGTGGGGCTGTTCTTATGTAAATGTTTGGGTCTCCTTAACCCTTTACACCCCTAAACAGAGTCTTGGGAAGGCCTGTCATTGTATATGTGGGTTCCAGAGAGCCCCAGAGTGCCAGCGCATGTGTGCAGTAGCGCAGCACTGAGCAGATGGTGGCCATTATTGTGTGGAGCCCCTGAAAGGGAGCCCCAGGGCTCCTAGAAGCACAGTTTGAGAAAAGCTGGGGTCACTACAGGTAATGCCAGTGTGTGCACAGCAACAGAATCACTGAGCAGTCATCCCAGTTTGTGCATCTTCTTAGGTATGCATATCAATGTCGACTAACACATTCGTTACCAAAAAAAGTCACATGACTTTCTCACCATTACTGTAGAAAGGAAGTGATATGGTGTTGGAGAAGCAACAGCATAATATTTCCTTGAGATTATCAAAGGGAAGACAACTGCTGATAGAAATAGCTTACTATTATTCTGAAGAAACTTTTTTTTAAAAAAAACATCATCCTGCAAAGGCACTTTGCCTCTAGGGTCACATCCAGGAATGTGCTAAGTACTTAACCGCTTCTGTTCTGCAGGAGGAGGTGGAAACTCAGGATCTTTGCAATCCGGATCAAGCACTGCACATTTATTTTTAAATCTCCTCCTACACTGAATCAATCCTCGCTTGCTCCTCTTACAAGCCTTGCACATTCTTACACGGAGAATGTAAGCATCTCTCTAGTCAACACAGCTGGACACAAGAGAGGAAACCCCTTAAGAGAGTCTCCTGTAGAGGTGAGATATGCAAGAGCAGGGGTGCTCACACTTTTTTGGCTCGAGAGCTACTTTGAAACCCAGCAAGACCCGGAGATCTACCAGGGGGGAAGGAAGCGTCTGACAGACACCCCCTTTAATGTATGGAGCCCCTGCTGGAGTCTAGTCAGTTTCGTCAGTTTTGTTGCTGCATGCCTGAAGAGCAGCTAAAGTGTCAGTTTCAGTGTCAGTTTAGTGTCAGCTAAATATGTCAGTTTCGTCTAGTCACTAGAGGAAACTGACATATTAACAGTTTGGAGAGACAGGGCTCCGCGATCTACTCATTTTGCCTTGCGATCTACCGGTAGATCGTGATCCAGCTATTGAGCACCCCTGTGCAAGAGCAAAAGGAAAAAGGAAAACAGACACTGAAAAGGAAAGGAAAAGAAAACCAGCAGCCTTCATATGTTCCACTTCCTGGTTATGTTTGTTCCCCAGTGCTGGAGCACTTTTTGCTTGCCTGCCACGCCTCCGAGGTCAGCAGACACACAAAACTTTTTCAAGGTTTTGTGAGCACAATCCTTGTCATATGGAGTGAGAAAGAGCAACTTTTTTTCAAGAACTAGAAATGTCAGCTCCCCCTCGGAGGTTTCCAACCCCCTCCATCTACGTTCCTACTCTCCACAAAGTCTCTACTGCCTTCAGCACTCAGCCGCCTGCCACGTCTCTTCCCAGCTTGCAACTCAGCTTGCAGACACCTGCCCCACACATCCCCTATCCCGAAAAGCAGCTTCCCCCAACCAGGTTTTCATCCTGTCAGAGGCTTCCCTCTTCCAGTCTGTTTCACAAGAAACATTACCACAGCCTCTCCTCCTTCCAGCCCATCCTTCCTACAAACAGTTTATTCTTACAGGTCCCACACCCTGTGTGTGACCGCTGCTGACCTTCACACACACCCACATTTCAGCCTTCTCTGTTCCCATGAAAGAATCCCATCCATCCAGGTATCTGAAACACCCTTCCAAGGGAAGTTTGCCTGGTCTGATTTAGGTATGCTTCTTGGGTGGGCACTCTAGCTGAGACCTTGGGCTACAGTTACATCCATTCCTGTGAATATGGCTTGTTTTATTGATGCAATTAGTTTTTTTTTTACTGCTTTTCTGTGGTTTTTTTTTTTTTGCCTTGTAAACTGCCAAGAGCCACTGTGGACCAAACAAGTGAGGCCATCCTCAGGTGCCTTTTGTGGACTGCCTGGGGAAAGGATCTCCACAGTGATGTGGAATTCCCAACTGTGGAATTCACTCCAGAGGGACAGAGGCTCACCTGGCACTTATGCTTTCTGCATAAAGACTTTCCATATCTGATCGGCTTCAAGGTCCTCAGCAGCAGCATCCTACACACGTTTACTTCGAAGCAAGTCCCACTGTGTTCGATGAAGCTTACTCCCAGGTAAATGTGTACATAGGATTGCATGGGTCAAGGACCTGTGAATCAAAGGACCATCTTCTTCCCTTAGGAACCTTCATGGGGCCTTTCCAGTGGGTTTCATATTGTCTTGCAGTTTTATCTGGTTGCAGTTTCCTCGCTTTTAAAAAAACATGCTTTGTAAGCCATCCTGAGAACCACCATTTGAAAGGCAGCCTATGTATATTTGACAACAAAAGAGTCAAAAATACACAGAAAAGGAACATAATCATCATTCTGTAACAAGGGTGTCCAACTTGTTTCATACAGAGGGCCAAAGTTAGCATTCATGGTGCCTGCTGAGGATCGGAAGTGACATAATTAAGCAGAAAGTGATAATTGGGCAGACGATGGCCAGAAATAAGCACTTGGTTCTAGCACAGAAACTCATTAGCTGCAAATGGCAGAAGAGAAAATGTGCAAGTCTTGTTCATAGCTTCAAGATACCCCAATTATCATGCTGGGAGCACCCAATTTTAACAGGGGCTGGATAAACTGCTTCTGGTGCTGCATTTGGCCAGCAGCCTTTATGTCTGCACCCCAATCTATAATGCTGTGAGCTACTTTACACTGATTCATGGGCCTCTTCAAACCCTTTGGAAACAGATGGGCACAGACATCTTCAGAAATACATAAACAAATGTGCTTTTGCCACATTAATCAGCACCCCTTTTACCCTCACGAGCTGCTTTTGGACCCTTGGGTGGGAAAAGGGGCATACAAACCCTGTTCCCAGAGCAGAATTTGGACGGGATTGGGCCCCAAGTTCTACTGAACACACACAGTGGGGCTTACTTTGGAGTTCTGAACCCCACACCAGCCTGGGAGTAAGTCCCACTGACTGAACACAGCAGGGCTGAGACCACAAATCCTTAACGTGAGACCCACAGACTATGTTAGGACTTACTTATGAGTAGGCACATGCCTAGGCTTGTGCCCCAAGTCCCAGTGGGCTCACCTGAGAGTCACAGCCCAATCCCATGCATGTCTCCTCAGAAGTCAAACCCGTTAGTCAGTGAGGCTTACTCCCAAGTAAGGGCGGACGGGATGACGGCCTCAGAGCCCCATCCTGTCCAGGGGGAGCCCCACAGCAGTGAATGGGGCTTCCTCCCAGGTGAGCATGGGGAGGCTTGCAGCCTCAGGGCCCTCAGAGGGAGCCCCCCAGCAGTGAATGGGGCTGCTCCCAGGCAAGGGGACCCTCAGAGGGAGCCCCACAGCAGCGGCTGCTCCCAGGTGAGGGGGACCCCCAGGGGGAGCTCCACAGCAGTGAATGGGCTGTTCCCAGGCGAGGGGGAGCGCCACAGCAGTGAATGGGGCTGCTCCCAGGCGAGGGGGAGCGCCACAGCAGTGAATGGGGCTGCTCCCAGGCGAGGGGGCCCCTCAGAGGAAGCCCCACAGCAGTGAATGGGGCTGTCCTCAGGTGAGGAGAACCCCCAGGGGGAGCCCCACAGCAGTTGAATGCGGCTGCTCCTAGGCGAGGGGGCCCCTCAGAGGGAGCCCCACAGCAGTGAATGGGGCTGTTCTCAGGTGAGGAGAACCCCCAGGGGGAGCCCCACAGCAGTTGAATGCGGCTGTTCCCAGGCGAGGGGCCCCTCAGAGGGAACCCCACAGCAGTGGAGGGGGCTGTTCCCAAGCGAGGGGGAGCCCCAGGGGTAGCCCCACAGCAGTGAATGGGGCTGTTCTCAGGTGAGGAGGACCCCCAGGGGGAGCCCCACAGCAGAGAACGGGCTGTCCCCAGGCGAGGGGGCCCCCCCCTCAGAGGGAGCCCCACAGCAGTGAATGGGGCTGTTCTCAGGTGAGGAGAACCCCCAGGGGGAGCCCCACAGCAGAGAACGGGCTGTCCCCAGGCGAGGGGGCCCCCCCCTCAGAGGGAGCCCCACAGCAGTGAATGGGGCTGTTCTCAGGTGAGGAGAACCCCCAGGGGGAGCCCCCCAGCAGTGAATGGGCTGCTCCCAGGCGAGGGGCCCCCCAGAGGGAACCCCACAGCAGTAGAGGGGGCTGTTCCCAGGCGAGGGGGAGCCCCAGGGGGAGCCCCACAGCAGTGAATGGGGCTGCTCCCAGGCGAGGGACCCCCAGGGGTAGCCCCACAGCAGAGAACGGGCTGCTCCCAGGCGAGGGGCCCCTCAGAGGGAGCAGCGAGGGGGCTGCCCCCCGGCCGCGGGGCGTCACCTGTAGGCGAGCGTCATGCACTCGAAGAGCTTGGTGAGCGAGGCGTCGATGCTGAGGCGCCCGGCGGGCCTGCGGGGGCGCGCGGGGCCGAAGCGGTAGGTGCGCGTGGCGAGGACGTTGACGGTGTCGAAGTCGTAGCCGCGCTTGGGCGGGTGCTCGCTGTGCGGCGACGACACCATGAAGTGGCCCGAGTGGATCACCTGCGGCGCGCCGCGCCCCGGCCTCGGCCCCGGCCCCGCGGCCGCCCCAAGAGGGGCCCCGCGCGCCGCCCCCCGCGGCTCCGCCGGACGCCCGCGCGCCGCCCCCGCCTCGTCGCTGCTGTCCTCGCTCGACGACGAGCCCGCCATCGCCCCCCGGCCCCGCCAGGCCGCCCGAGCGCAGCAGCAGCCGCGCCCCGCCCCGGGGCGGGCCTCGCCTCGCTCGCCCCGCCCCGCCCCGCCCGCGGAAGCCGGCCCCGCCCCCCGCCCCAGCAGCCGGAGAGCCTGCGGAACTCCCCGCCGCGGGGCGCGGCACCAGAGCAGGGGCAGCCCCTGGGGTGGCGCGCCTGTGGCCCCCCCCCGCCAGGGAGCAGGGGGGATGGAGGGGCGCTCTCTCCCCCCACACCACCAGACCAGGGCACAGCCACTGAGTGTCTGTGGAACCCCCCGCCACAGGACGGGCAGAGGGGTGCTCTTCTCCCTCTCGCACAGCACCACAGCCGGGGGCAGCCGCCCAAATGCAGTGTCTGTGGAACTCCTTGCTACAGGACAGGGTGCTGGAGTGGATAGAGGGAGGCTCTTCTCCCTCTCCCACAGCACCGGGACCACGGACAGGGACTGAAATGGAGTGTCTGTGGAACTCCTTGCTGCAGGATAAGTGTGGTAGAGAGTGGACGGGGGGTGCTCTTTTCTTGCACACACAGCACCAGACCAGGGCACAGCCACTGAGTGTCTGTGGAACTGCTTGCCACAGGATGGGGTGGAGGGCAGAGGGGTGCTCTTCTCCCTCTCGCACAGCACCATAGCCAGGGGCAGCCGCTCAAATGCAGTGTCTGTGGAACTCCTTGCTACAGGACAGGGTGCTGGAGTGGATAGAGGGGGGCTCTTCTCCCCCTCGCACAGCACCGGGACCATGGACAGCGACTGAAATGGAGTGTCTGTGGAACTCCTTGCTGCAGGATAAGTGTGGTAGAGTGGACGGGGGGGGTGCTCTTTTCTTGCACACACAGCACCAGAAGCAGGGGACAGCCACTGAAATTGAGTGGCAGAAGAGTTAGGACAGACAAAAGAAAACCTCTTCACCCGGCATGTAATTGGGCTGTGGAACTTCTTGCCACCTGATGTGGTGATGGCATCTGGCCCGGATGCCTTGAAAAGGCGATTGGACGGGTTGATGGAGGAAAGGTCCATCACAGGTGAGCAGCCATGATAGGTCTGTGCAACCTCCTGGTTTTAGAAGTGGGCTACCTCTGAATGCCAGGTGCAAGGGAGGGGCACCAGGCTGTGGGTCTCTCGGCCTGGTGTGCTCCCTGGTGGGCCACTGTGAGATACAGGAAAGCCCCTGATGTTCAGGGGTGTACCCCCGGGAAGCCAGCAAGCAGGGCACAGCAGTAACAGCCCACGCCCACAGTTGCTCCCCACTTTAGGCCTCTGACATGTCATTAGGCAGGAAGTGATGTCATTAAACAGGTCATAACCAAAAAGCACTTTTTCTCACTTAGGAACTCATTAGCTGTAAATGACAGAAGAAAAAATACATCTTGATTTCAAGATGTATTTCAAGATATGGGAGAGCCCAATTTTCAGGTGGGCTGCCCTTACAGCAGTAACACCTCAGCACTGCTCAGCAGCTGAGAGCCCGAGGGCCAGATAAAAAGCTTCCACGGGCCACATCCAGCCCCCGGGCCTTATATTTGACACCCCTGCTCTACAGCTTTTGAGTTTAGAAGCAAGGCCTGTGTAGGGACTGTGGGACTGCCTGCTCCCTCTGGCAGCCTTTAAACAAGGGAGCAGCAGCTGCCTCTGGGCAGGAAGCAATATTCCCCCTTTCTCCTGAAGTGAATGAAACCCTGTCCACTATTACCACAGCAGCAAGCCTCTCATGTTTCTGAAAGCACCAGTGTGGATTCAGCCTGCTTGTGTGTCATGTTGCCAGGATAGGAAAGGCTTCCCCATCCCTAAGGAAGAAAAGAGTGAACAATAGAGCCTTAAACTGGAACACAGTCTGCACTATAAGTTATTATTATTACTATTACTAACAATATTTATATACTGCTTTTCAACAAAATGTTCACAAAGCAGTTTACAGAGAAAATCAAATAATGTGACCAAAGTTATCTCTGCGTTATAGGAATTTGCTTCCTTGTTTTTATGTTTGTCTTTGGGCTATCATCATTTCCAAAGCTTAAGGAAATAAGGGCCACTTGTGCTTGCCAACAAAGACAATGTCCCCCAAAACAAACATGATACCCAGAAGTCCCTCATAATTCAGCGGGGCTTATTAGAGAGTAAGCATACTCAGAATTGCAGCCTCAAACCTTGGTACTTTTGAACAAGTAGACTTCTTGATCAAAGGATTATTCACACAGTGTTTGTGTTGTGTTTAGATTTTATTTTTTTTTAATGAAACCATTGTACATTGTACAAACCATAGCTACTGATGGAATAAATAAGTGAAAAATATACTGCTGTACAACACACACACAAATCATTAAGATGGAAAATAATTAGGTTTTCGTTTTTTAAAACAACCCACAAGATTCTTTACACCTTCTGGTAGGCCTTTAGATCTAAAGGCAGTGTTTCTGAATGAAGAAAGCTACCCCCAAAGCCCATAATTTTACACAGCCTCACTGACCGGCTGTTGCTGTTTTGTTAAGTGCCAGCACTTTTTGGAATGTTTAACTACTCTTTCACCCAAGCACAAGAACTTCAACCTGAACAGTCCTGCTATTAAAGAGATGGGATGGGGAAATTGCTCATCTGGAAGACCTCCTCCTCCTTCTCTCCCCAAGATCAGTTGCCTTGCTAGCTTATGCTTTGCTTTTAGTTTCTGAGTGTAAATGAAGGTCCAAATGCCCAGCCTGTAGATAGGGAAGCACTATTTCTAAAATCGCTGGGAATGACCCACCAAGCACTCCTGCTGCATGACCTCCAATAAACTAGGCGAGATTGTACAGCTGCAGCATTTGGTGGAGGGCACTCTCGTCTTCCCATCATTACAATGCAAGATTTCAACAGCCTCTCTTCCACACACACCCACTTCCCTGTGCTGTCAATACTCTCCAACAAACCTATAGAACCAAATCGACAGAAAGGCAGCTCCAAACCAAGAAAGCTAGATCTGGTATCAAGCCTCAAGTGTTGAGGATCCTTCCCCTGTTGGTTGGATCCCATCAATAATTTGCAAACATTAAAAATGTATTAACTGCACATCCACAATGGCCTATCAGTGTTATCAGGCACTTCAAAGACTAGTAACAGTCTTGTAGATGGATTTTTAATTTCTGCATACCAGGTAATGTCAAAGTCATCCCCCTCCATCCCGTCAGAAGGGTACAGACTGACACTATGGGATTTTAAGGAAATAAACTGAATCTGCTCCCCCCCTCCCCAACCTGCCTATTTATAAACAGAGGATCCCAATATCAAAACAACTTTAACAAGCTGCAAATTAGGTGTCGCTACTTACAAGCTGTTGAGCACTGTGGCTATGCTGGGTTTCTGCGTGAGCCACAGAAGGACAGACAATGGCAGGATTCATCAAAATCTGCTGCTGTGCATCTTGGATGTGCAGAAGCCTAATCTTAAATTTTGCTCTAGCGAGCCCTTGTGGAGAAGTCATGCCAGTCAAGCAGCAGCAGGTCTTGATGAATGGCCACCACACTTCTGAAGGAAAGAGCCACAGGAAGAATGAAGAAGCCAGTTTTACCGCAAAACTTTTCAGTGCCTGTAATGCCAATAAATGTTTCTACCTAATGAAAAAATTGAGGTATTTTAGTGCTATTTATATTATTTTATTTTTTAAAGTATAGGATTCAGTTTTGAAATCAAAAAGTCTATCTACTTCCTTGGAAAATTTTGTAAAAAAAAAAAAAAAGACAACCACAAAAAATGTAAGCTTCTATAGACAGCAACTACAGGGCATGACGACATATCAACAGAGGCTTCAGAGCAACGGACCATTTTAGCGCTGATCAGTTAAAAGCTACGCAATTACAATTTCATTTTTTAAGTTCAAAAAATATATTTGTCTATTTCACAGATCAGCCAACATGATTTTCAAAAACTCCATAATAGTTAAACATGGGTGCAAAGTCCACGCTGACCAGCCTTTAACTAGTCATTGCCCACATTTCCGAAGCACATACACAATTCAGGAGAAGGAAAAAAAAGTTTACCATTTAATTACGTATATTGTGCAAATACAACGTCTCTTTCAGATATTCAGCAAATTTTGTGATCCAAGCATAAAGAGAGACTTCCTAGGGAGCGCACTGCTTTTATGAATAATTTGAAACCAAATTTAATTCTGATGAGATGCAAAATGTTTATTTCAATGTAAAAAAGATATTCTTAAACTTGAGTGTACCGCCAGTTTCTCTGCAGTTTAACACCTCCGTAAGCATGAGGGAAGATTGGAATTGTGCCCCCACTGCTTCAATTTTTTTTCCATAATTAATTGCAAATGCAATACAGTAGTCAAAGCTCAAGCCATTTTCACCATTGGGGAAAAAAGAAAAAGGAAATAAGCATCCTAAGAGAAAGTTATTGTCTGGACTGGAAGCTACTTTAACCATTGAAAAAAGCCATAATACTTCCATTACTAGCTAGGTGCAACTGTTCTTATGTGGGTCAGAGATCCATCTCTTCCCTCTGCCAACTGTTTTGCTTCTATATACACATCTCTCACTCATACACATACCCCCTCTCCAGGCACCAAATGGATCAGGACCTCCCTAGATGTGAAACACATACTGAGCGCACTCCAGAAAAGGGTAGTTTCAACTAAGATGTGCTGGAAACAAAAGGAACTCGTGTTACACTGACATCAATGGCAATTACTCATGACTTCCTATTAGGTGAAACCCACTGGGATGGGCCACAAAGCACCCAACATTTGCAGCTGCTCTACACTTTCAACGGCCATCAATTTGGAAGAGATTTACACACAGTCTTCTTTGCATTTAGGAATTAAACCAAACTCTCCAAAAATATAAGAGATCTCTGGAGGAGAGGGCCTGGAAGTAACAAGACTGTATTTACAAATTCTTCTTGAAACAAAAACAAACCTTAAGTACAGTATAGCCTAGAATACATATCAGTAAACTTCTTGTTAAACAGTACAGCAAAATCCAGTTCAGTTAAATGATTTAAGAATTTATCCATTCAAAACTGAGTCTGCTGTTGTGCACGTATCCATTTTAATGTGGCCCCTTTCAAAAAGATTCAGATATATAGATCTTTTCCTGAATATTCATAATTTGCTTCAGTGCTTATCCAAATCAGCATGAATTTGTCGTCAACCGCAAAGCATGGTCGCTTTGGACAAATCAGGTTGTTTAAAAATAACTATACAGCCAAAGGATGCACACCACCATTGTCCCCCACAAGCTGCTTTTGGGGGCAATTCCTGTACCGTTTGCACAGGGATTGAGCAAAAGTCCATGGTGGCCCAAATGCTGCACGCACCCAAAAAGTCAACCCCAAAGCTGCAGAAAACCAAAAGTCAACTGTATGATTCTCTCTGGACTCCAACAGTGAAAATGGCTTCCTGATTTCTCTCTCTTTAGAACAGAAGCACCAGGGTAAAAAAAAAAAAAAAAGAGAAAAAGATAGAAATAAAAGATTCCTGTATGGCATTGTATGAACAGGCCACTTTGCAAACAAGACAGCTGCAAAAAAATAAGTTTTCAAAACAAAATTAGCACTGGTTTTGTTTGTGTTTTTTTTTCTTTTTTTGGATCAAAAGGCACAAAAAAACAAAAAAGCAGACACCACATCAGAACAATGAACTTCACATGAAAAGATAATACCTGACCTGTACCATCCTTAAATATCTTATAATGTTAAATAGAGAAATGGAAAAAAAAATACAGCAGCAACATAATTGTAATTTTGACATTAAAAACAGTGCGTAGACCCCTCCTGAGTTGTTTACTCCAACCATTTCAGAGACAGTAACTTAAAATCTCAATGTTTTTTGTTTCACAGGAAAAAAGTTTTCAGTGTCTGAAGAGATTAAGCCTTTGCTTGGTTTTTCTTGGACTTTTGCTTGATAACTTGAACAGTTTATAGGAGTTCTGTCCTTATCCAAGAGAAGATACTTAAGTATGGTTGTTCTATAATTTAGCCCACTGATGTACCTTACATAAAAACTGGCCAGAAAAAAATCTAGAGTCTATATTTCATCAATGCTTTGTTGAGAGGGAGCCTCTGCTTTCATCTTTTTCAAAGGTGGCGCTCCTTCAGAGTCCTTAACAGAGGAGGAAAAGGAAAAGAATCAGCATTGAAGAACAATTTTTATATTCCGGAGGTACAAAACATTCAGAAAACAGACCACAGTCAACTAGCCAAACGTCCTAAAGCCGCTCTTCCAATCCATCCTAATTTCCAATGAACCCCGCAGTGCACTTACCAAATGCCTCAGAACCATGACATACACTAAGGATTGTTCTTCATGTTCTCAATTCCCCCACAGGACACACCAAGAGATAGCTTGAACACACATTTCTAACTAGCAGATAGCCAGACCTCTATACAACTTCCAGCCACATATGCAAAAATGCATGCTGGGAAAAATAATGCACAGAGCGGACACTGCTGCTCCTAGAGACAACAGTAATGCTTGGAAAACATCACATGAGGTTCTGAGAAGCAACTTCTCCAATTTAAGAGAACAGGGTGGCAGACAACCTACAGACCAAGGTTTCCAAGCAGCATGTAAACCTAATACAAGACAAAATTTGATCACTACCCCTTGTCCCCTTTAAGATGACAATGTTGGAGGACTGCTATACAGCTAACTGCTATGAATTACCTGAGAGTTTTTTGACGTCTCTGTGGTTATGTCATGTTCCACCAAAGGCTGAGTTTCCACTTTCTCTGAACTATTCATGGAGTTCTCCATTGAAGACTGTGAATTCTGCTCATCAGAAGCATCTGAAAGAGAGTTAGCATAAAGATTGCTCTCTTCCCTATACAGAGATGGTGCTTTTCATTCAGCCATAACTGTACACAGATTTCAGTCCTTGGACCCAGAACATTTTGCAAACAGGGATATACATCATATTGAAGAGAAATAAAATTCAGTAACAAAACAGGTCGGACAATTCTTGAACCAGCCGCTAGAGGGAAGCATGACCACATGGATATGTGGAAAGGAACTAGGGTAGTGTTAAGTCAATATAGTTGGACAATATTTGTGGAGTGGACAGCCTATAGTGGTGGGAAGCAGTGATGCACAGAGTGGGCATGACTGCAGTATATGAGCCTGAATTTAAGCCACTGCTATCAACCTGATCGTGCTAAGATCTAATTTGTTTTGTATTATTTATAGAACCCTAAAATTACTAGATGCGGTCAAGGAATTAGGAACATGAACCCTGCTTTCAAGTTTACAACAGAAAGGAAAAGAAAGAAGGGTAAAAAGGGTGGTTCAGCATCAACAGGAAAGCTTTTTTTAGTTATAATGGATGGTTTCTCAAGCATCAAAAGTTTCTACAAGAATGCATTGTTCATGCAACATGTACAGAGGCACCCTCAAATTGAATGATCCAAGAATCCAATATTTAAAATAACCTTTATAACCTTTTCAGCAGCAGTAGTCAACAGTATATATAGAGATCTAAATTCAAAGTCATTTAAGACTGCTGTGGAGTCAAAACCAGATGTGGGTTCACTAAAAGAAAGCCCTAGATAACGATTATTGTACTGAAACTCAGGATACATCTTTCCTTTATCTTTTGAAAAATTTGAGGGGGGAGATGTAGGTCTCTCCCCTGACCACAGAGTCTCTATTTCACAACCATACTATTTCACTCAAAATGTCAAACCAGGAAAACCAAGGAAGATGTTAATATTTGAATTCATGAATGCCTGAACGCAAGAGCATTTAAGATGCTTCAGTACTGTCAGTCTAGACATCTTCGGCCCCTATAAAGGGAAATTAACAAACTGGCTAAATGCAAGCAATTAAGACAACTCAGCTCTAACATGTGCTTGCAGCGCTTTAGAGCTCAGCTATCTAGCAGCTCAGTCTGAAAACTGAGCGGCAACGCTTTCCACGGAACAAAGCTATGCTTTCCTCTGTTCCAAACAGCTTAAGCGAGTGAGAAGTCACCTTGGACAATAACAACTCTGAAGTCACACATAAAATACAAAAGCCAACACAAAGGTAAAATTGGTGACTCCGTTTTTGAAGCAGAAGGAGCAGGCCTTAAAACAAAAACAAAAAAAAGCAGGTGTTGCCTACCCTAAAAGGAGCATCACCATGTCTGACACATGTAGAGGAATGAATTAAGCACCACAGACTTTGCTCTGTTTAGCTATAAACTATGAATGGGAAGGTCTGCTTGGTAAGACAACATAAGCTTACACATGGGAATTACCTTCTGAACCGGGTTCCTCTTTTGCATCCGCTTGAGTATCATCAGACTTTGCTTCAGGGCCATCAGCCTGCCCCATCGAGTTTTGCTCTGGCGTGGGACTTGAGTTGCTGCTGTTCTCCTGTTTTATTGGTGAAGCGTCGGCTATTGAACTCTGGTTGCTATTGTCATCTGGAAAGAGAAGACTGGCTTTGTGAGAAAACACAGGATTGTATTTACATGTATGTTGGCCAGGCTCATGCAATCCAAGAAAACATGCTTTGCAAGGAGCTCTGAGCCTGCACACACACCCCTTTCTTTTCCTCTGGCAGGGAGCTGTGTGATGCAACATTCCTCAATTTCTAAATCACAGCTCTGCATGTCATCCAGACCTAGGAGCCACAGTTTAACTACACAAACATCCTGGTTTGTAAACTGATTAGTAGTTAAAAACCCCTGAGGGCTGGGGGATAAGAATAGGCCTTCAGTTTGGATGTACTTGTCGTAAGAGGCGACTAAACAGCCGGGTAGAGTCAGCCTGGGAAGGCAGCTCATCTGAGAGAAGGAAAACTCTGACCCCAAACCCCCACTGCCTTGTGGCTACATCCAGTTGTGGAAAAGGCTTCAGGAGTCAACCTCGAGGCAAAATCCGGAGCCGGAGTCCCTGAGGCAGTTCATGGCTGAACACAGTCACGTTCTGGCAACTCCTGCGACGCCGCTGGAACCAACCGTATTGGCCTCTGCCTTTCCATTGGACCATTTCAGCAACGTGGAGAGGGGGGATTTGCTGCATGGGTAACAGCCTATCCTCCATACCTACTTTACCCAGGCGTCGTGCACTGGAGAGGACACTCTGTTCCAGAACCACCATTCAGAGCGTGACACCATAGTCTTCTGAGACTGAAGGATGCCAACATAGTAGTTAAACCACAGCTCTTGGGTCTACACAATACAGAGTGTTGGCTTATACAACTCTCAGGCATGGGCAAGGAGGAAAGGGGAGAATGCACGGGCTTCCTGCTTATTTGGGTCACATCATGACCTACTAAGGTGGGTTTCACTCACTGATGTATTACTGCCTCATATGTAAAAAGCAAATGCACCTCCCCCAACAGCAGGGCTTCCTTGGTCAAGTGGACCTTAAAAAGCAAGTCACCTTGTCCTCTTCATCCTAAAAATGACACCACCATTGCTTTGCAGCTAGAACAGTGCAATTTATTCAAACAAAATGAAGGAGACAGCTAAGCCCAGATCAGAAATTGGTCTTCCAATGGCTACTATCTGAAAAATTCCTGTGTGGAGTTTCAGGGCTTCCAGGCATGTGTTGAAAAATGTCTGCTAATTTCAAAAAGGCTACTGCCTTACCTACTTTGCTTCTCACTGAGACACCAGAATTAGAAAATTACAGATTCCGCTGATGGTAGCCATGGCAACATTTAATGACTCACTTTGTGTGTTAAGCACATGCTTCTGTAGAGAAAACCTTCGTTTCCCACATTCACTTTTATCAGGCTGGAGGCTATCCAGGGACAAATATTGCCGGGGGGAGCACCCCCGTGACCCAGAATGTCCTCTGACATCAGATGAGAATCTGGAGCATCATTATTAAAGGTGTTTCACAAAATGAAACTAGAGCAGCAAGCAAGATGAAATGAAGGACCTGTGAAAACATAGTTTCTTGTTTCTCACAACATCCTGGGTGCTTATTTGAGTCATTTTGGGTGCAAAGAATACATTAGATAAAAGGGAGTAACTAAAACATGAACTAAAGGTTTCCAACAATGAGATCAGTACAGTAAATGGGAGATGTTGTGTAGGGAGATTGCAGTCCCTTTCTCTTAAGGTCTTCAGAGCAAAACTGAGCAAGTTACTTCTGAAAGAAGCTTTAAGGAGTGGGTATTTCATAGTCCCATGGGTTGTTGCTGCTCAACAGTCTTTTGGTTTAGTGTCTGCTCTGCCAGACATTTTTAGGAGTACTGCACCATGGTTCCCAATGACTAAGATCAAGAACCACAGCTATGATAGGAGCACTGTCTCTCTACCCCACTCACCATGCATGTCCATCATCCCAGGAGAGGAGCTGTTTTCTGGAGTAGTGACCTCAGAACCGCACTTTTCATCTTTGCCCTTTTTCTTATTTTTTGTTTTCTAATGGGAAAAAGGATGAAAATCATGAATTCACACAGCCTGACCACCACGCTAACAGCCAGAAGTGACATTTTAACTGCTTCATGTACATATTCACTCTTCTGTAATAACACCTCGGCCAGGCACTGCTGAATACATCAACAGATTATAACAATTAACGCCCTGTTGGTATCCAAGAAACAGGATCTAAAAAGGTATGGTCCGCCATGCCAGTTGCAAAAGGTTCTAAATTTAGGAATGGCACAGAATCCTCCAACAGAGATGATGCGGGATCAGGATAAATATGCATTTTTCTCATGGTTTCCTATTTCACAGGAAAGTAGCCCTTTAACTCTGTATGTTTGCTACTGGGTTGCATAGTGAATATCAGATCATGGGTCTGTTTTTTTAAGATACTAGTAGCTTCACTTCATTTTTGTTTAAGTAAAGAAACTGAAGAAAATCTGACGTGTTAAAAAAATTGACTTTTGCCCACAATGACAGGGGCAGCAATGCACCCTTGAAAGATCCTACATGGACCATTTTTTTCAACCCACACCCCTGAAGTGCTACCAGCACCGCAAAACTGAAAGGAACAAAGTGAAGGGTGATAACATCCACTGTGCAAAAAAAAAATCCATGCGTGAAAAGGATGCCGCATATTCAATTAGAAGGTGACGTAATTGGTCTCCTAGGAGAAAGTCCAGCTGCATCAATCTCAATCTACCCAGTGATGGCTGAAAGAAGAAAAAGCCAGAGGCTCAGGAGAGGTGATGGGGGGGGGGTTGGCTGGCTCAAAAGCAAGAGCACTAGGTGAAGCAAAAAATTTGGAGCAGATAGCCAGATGACAGCCTCGTGCCTCAGAAGGCACTGACTCAATACCAGGGTTTTCTTGTTCTTAATAGCATGTGCATGTCTGCAGAGACAGGTGAAAAATGTTACAGACATATAAATACAGAGGTATGCAATAATTATGTATTTAAGGTAACAGGTGGCTACAAAGGCAATTATATGATGTAATCCAACATCAGTCTCAATGGTCTGCGTGGGAGGAAGAACACAAGGAACTGCCTAGGAAAACATGGAAATATCTTTCTAAGAGACCTCTCTTGACTTTAAGGGAGAAAACACATTTGACACCAATATCCTGCTTAATTGCAAAATTGCGTATTGGATGGTAGGACTGGAAAAGAGCTCCCAGGCAATCTTCTAATCTAAAGATGTTAACGAGTGGTTACTGAAACAATGCAATCTCTTTCTCCTCATCACAAATGTTCTGATTGTGCCAATGCTAATTTTGCCTGTTTAATTCTAATAGAAGATCATGTATTTTGCAAAGTTGTCTCAATTTTGGGGAGTGGAAGGCCCAAAGCAAAGGGACAGCTGTCCCTTCTTCAACACCTTATCCAGAACCTTACTGGCCTTAAGCCTGAGCTGGTACCTCTAAGACTGCCTCCAGAGCCACTGGATCAGTCAACTTGCAAGTTTTTGAAGGCGACTGTGAGTTACACCCTAAGTTTAGGTTAGTACTAAGTTTGCAATCCTAAACGCTTGCCTGGGATTAAGCCTCACTGAACACAAAGGGACTTTTGCGTAGACATGTCTATGACTGCACTGTAATTAAACTTGGGATACAACCTCATGCAAGATTTCCCAATTATATGCAAGATATTCAAAAATACCTACATCATCTACTTTAGGCTCTGTTACTGGTACCCATTTGTAAATCCTAAGAGACGTGTCACCAACAGTCACCCATTTCTTCTCCCTACAAAATCACAAAACAAGAAGTATTAATTCAGAAGAGAGCATTCAATAAATAAATGACACAGTAACATACTTTGGGAACAATCCAACAAGCTATTCAAACTGGCACTATATTATCCATTGAACTGAGAACAATACAGAGACCAAGTGGCTCAGTACTGATGTATGCAATTATAGTAAATATAAATAAGGGATACATTAGCAGTGTATATAGCAGGACACCTTCACCATTGTGCAACTTACTGAGACAGACCTACAGTACCTGTTGCAATCAGAGTCAAATAATTGAGGTGATTTAGTCACATCTGGCCATGGTCGTTTTAGCTGCATTGATTACCAGTTTCCAGGTACAATTCAAGGTACTGGTTACTACCCTGAACATCCTACACGGCTTGGGCCAAGGCACTGGAAGGACCATTCAGATCCAGGAAGGAGGCTCTCTTGTGCATGCCTGCCAACCAGATCGCTAAGGACAGTGGGGTGCTCGGGAGGGCCTTCTCAAAGAGTGGCTGCACAAAACATGCAGCATTCTCTGCCCTCTGCTGTGCTATTGTCTCCCTCTTCGTGAGTGTTCCTCTGGAGGCTGGCTAATTAAACAAGCATTTCTGGAACTTGCTCAATTATCCTTGTGATTTTGTTTTAGGTTCCCGTTGCTTATTTTACTGTACTGTTTGTGTTTTAATTGATATTATAAGCTGCCTTGAGACCCCCAAAGACAGAAAGGTAGGGCAGACTTTTTTTTTTTAACTACTGTAATAATAATTAAGCTTGCCCACTACAGTCCTGAACTGCTGTCCCAAGCTATTACTTGTCCAATTTTATCTGTTGCTCACTACACACAGGGGTGCTACCAAACTCTGGCACTGAACTATGATTTGCCTCAAACCAGGCTAGGGTCAGGGAGCAGCCACACATGGGGACACGAGGCAAGGAAAGTCATGCTGGGCCCAAGGCCTCCAATTGCTCGTATCTTGGCATTATGCCTGAGCCAACCCACTATGCAATCCTTAGGATACCCCCGTGTGTGTGCACACATGTGTACGCATACACATATGGCAACATGACAACCATGGTTTCATTTCTGAGTAAACATGCCTAATAGTGGTCTATTGAAGGTATCTAAAGAACACATTCATTATGCTGGGGAAGAGATGCAATTATCTTTCCAGTACTTCTACACTACTATAAAAAGTCTGTTCCCTTTTTTTACTTAAAAAAAGAGACCACTTGGAAGATTAGCAGTAAACTACTCTACTCCTAACTCTTTCTAGGAAATATCATTCTTAACCTTGGTCCTTGAGCAATAGACACTTTTCCACTAGGAGGTAGAAACTGCTCAAGGTATTGTGTTATAAAAATCCTAGGCATCTATCCTGTTTACCTCTGTAAACAACCTCCATGCCAGCCAAGTTAGACAGCCTCAGTTCCTAAAGCTGTTGTCAACCAGTGTGCTGGATGGTGCAACATCAGACACCCATTTGATGCAACTCAGCTGCAGTTTAGATTTGAAACGTAAGATTGCTGAGTAAAAAAGTACGACAATGAAATACTGGGTGGATGAACCCACACTGTTCTCCTAAATACAAGGCACAGTGATAGTGTTTCTAATTATAAAGCCAAGAACAAATTTGCCTGTAACAGCCTGAATTTCTTCCACTTCAAATGTGGGAGAAATGCTGCAATGAAACACAGAACCTTTAAGAGACCCATCATCATCTCAAAGCAGCCACACATTCATTTGACAGACTCTTTCATACAGAAGGAAACCTGTATTAGTTCCTTTTTAAAACAATCTAGAATGAAAATTAAATTGGTGCTTTAAATCCAAACACTGGGTCAGAGCGCAATGCAGGAGACACCTGGTAATTGCATGAGGTTGTTAGTATTTGCTAGACAAAATTCAGAGGAAACTGCGGGCACACATGCGGACAAAGTTAAGTGTGCCATTAAAACCAATGTTAATCAAGTAGACCATTCAAAATGCACCACTTGATTTGAATAGGATTTCAGCTGACCTAACTTTCTCTATACTGCAGATGTATACGCTTCTCTATACGCATGGTGTGCAGACAAAATAAATGTATAGTGCCATACCCACAAAACATCCCTCCATTCAAGTTTCCTTCCATTCCCTATTTAAATTCCTAAGAGACAATTTTAGACCTTGCATGGTTAAATTACAAGAGTGGCTCCTTCTAGTATACAGAAGTCTGCCCATCCATCCCATCCCCCAACGTTAACTCCAGATACATAAAACAAACAGTACCCATAAGCCTCTGAAGGGAAAAATTCTGTTCTAAACATCGAGCCTCAGACAATCAGACCATCAAACCACACAAGGAACATACAATAAACATTTACATCTCAAGCAGATGTTTAACTGGAGGCTGAAGAAACCAGTTTTGCAATTGCTCCTCTCAATTTTCACAACACCAGTGTCAGCAGTAATTTCAAGGATGAATATGTTCCCATCAGAGAGTGAAGCAAATGTCTAAAGAACTGTAGCCACCAATGGCTAAGCCCTCCAGATCTGTCAGCATTCACAAAGCACATCTGGTGGTAGCAACGAAATGTATTCATAAAAAATTAGTCCATACAGGATGTGATCCTATGCACACTTACAAAGTACATTCCACTGAGTAAGCACACATAGGACTGAACTGTGAGTAGCTTTCTGACAGCCTTCCACAACATCACTAGTAAGACAGCAAGTGCAAGTGATATTTTTGGTGTTGGAAGCAACAGTTGACCTGACACCAACATGAGCCTGTCCCATCCACCTGTAATATAATACCAAATAAATTCACACTACAGAGGCCAGCGTAGGACAAGATATGGTGAGCTCAGGCAGCCTCAGCCACAAGCAATGAATATTGACAAGTGAACAGCCCAACCTTATGCATTTTTACTCTGAAGTAGGGCCTAGAACTTACTCCAGAAGCAGAACAGAATCGATACTTAGAACGTATACTACATATCTGCAAGGAGATAAGAAACTTGTGATGGGAAGTTTAGATATATCCAGCAGAATTTAGCTAACGGATTAAAAACGATGTGATCAACTAAAGCAGTGCCCCTGATGTCCTCAGACTTCTACATTTTTCATATAAGTACTACAGATGGAAAGCACCATCTTGAGGTATTCTCTTCAACAAGAAAGAGAAGGGCGAATGCTTCTTCTAAGGGGATGCCCGCAGCAAAACACACGCAAGACAAAAAAAGTAGACTTTGGGCTTCAGAGATATTTAGTCAGTTTATAGATGGAATTAAAACTCATGTAGCTCATCAACTTAAAATCTCATTAGGTGACATTCTTAGTTATAACTTGTTTATATTACAACAAACAAAAGCATCAGCAAGAACTGAGGCTCTACAGAAAATCTTGCGACTTTTAAAAATACGTAAAAACAAATTCTAATCCAGAAAGATTAGCTTCTGTTTATTGTTTATTTTTTCCCGAGCCCTCACAGCACTTCAAATGGGAAATGTTTGCGGGTCAAACTACTTGGCTACAACACTAAGTTTCACTGAAATCAACTGGACTTGAACCATGGTGGGAAACATTCAGAAATTCCTAGGAGGAAATAAGAAATGTAGAAAATTTTGAACTGTCTAGGCCAGGGTTTTTCAAACTGGGGTGTCGTGATGCCCCAGCCTGCGGGCCCTGGCCCCTGCCCCCTTAAGGGGAGGGGGCAGCCTGGAGGCAGGGAGGAGGCAGCGGTGCGATCCCCAGGATCACTCTACTCAGGGGGGCTGCACGGGCTTGGGTACATGCATCTACTTTCACTGCTTCAGGGAGACCTGCTGCAGGTAGTGCCGGGCTACTATCCAAGCCCCTGCAGCCCTCCTGAGCGGCACGATCCTGGGGGTCGCGCCACTGCCTTCCCCCGCCCCTGCTGCCTCTCCCCTCCTGCCCACGCAAGAACTTAGTGGCTCTCAAACTCTCTCTCAAACCAGAGAGTTTGAGAACCACTGGTCTAGGCAAAAGCCTTAATATTGCAGATTCTCACATACCTAAGCAATCCAGTGCCTTTGATTTCTCTAGTTCTGACTTAAGTCACATTCACCTCACCCTGAAATGTATCCAGCTTACTGGTGTCTACCACCATATCATGTGTTATTATTAGCATACATGAAGTTCAATAACCCAATTCGGGTGCTTTTAGTAGAAAAACAAAGATAAAATAAAAATGATACAAAAAAATCAGTTGCACACAACAAATTCTCACACACACTAAACAAGGCCACAACAAACAGAAGCAAAAACAGCAGTGCTAGCAGCCTCAACACAGACACCAGTCAGCAAGGGGTCAGCCACTCACACATTAAGATTAGAGCTCTGCCTAGGGCAGCAAAAGTAGAATACACAGATGCAAAGCACAGCAATTAATGAATGTCATGCCAATCAGCTTTCCTTTAAAACATATTGAGTGCCACACAAGAGTGCCACCAGACTTCATGATTTAAACCACATCACACATGTAACATGAGCAAGTTGTTTTTTTTTCCATTTTCCTCCAAGGAAACAAATTTAAACAATTCTCTTAAATCAGGGAGGGAACAAACATATAAATGTGATGTCAATTTAACACACTGACATAAATTAGTAGAAGGAACAATCCCTTGAAGGATCAGAACAACTGTTTTCAGAAACTGGAAGGTTGCCCATCACACACATTCAGCCCACTGTGTCACTGAAGTGTACTGAATCCTCCATCACTCTCCTCTTGGAGGAATGAGACAGTGCTATCACCTGTGTGTGGTTGCCATGACAACAAAAAATGCTGGCAAAAAAGTTCTGCCTGGTTTATTTGTTGAGCAAGAAGAAAGGTTCCCCGCTTCCTACTCTTCCCTAAACCTCAGTCAAAGTATGACAAAGGGAAACAAGAAGCACTCCAGCATGAAAGGAAAGAAAGCTTTGCAAGCTGCCACAATGGTAGAGATAAGGAACATTGTCATCTCTCCCTGCATCTAGGTGCCAGCCAGCCAGCCAAGAGCATTTTCTTAGCCACACTGTGTAGAAGCATTATTCCTTTAACTCTGTGCTATCACCAGTACCACAAGGCTGTCAGTTTCTGGGTTTTTCAACACAATGGCTTGGATTTCTATTTTGAAATCTTCCTCAGCCTGTGCATCAAAAAAAATTTGCATTCTTTGTCCAGCACAAGCTGAACCAGAATTTTACACAAACCTCACAAGTTTTAAGCACTACAGCCATCCATTCTGGGATGAAAAGGAGAGCACAAACCTATTTTCCCTACATTCAGCTTGTTTTACAATCACACGCTTTCCCAAAGCAGAACCTTATTTTTATTTCAGTTTCTCAAACATAAAATCTGACTCCTACTGAACCCAAGGATGCTGTGCATTGGTATAGAACAAGAGGCTTAAAACTGCACAACTCTATCAAGTTGTTTAAACAAAATAAGCCTCTCTTGAATTATTCACATCATGCTATTGGATCCCAAAATGCCGAACTGCACACTGATTGTCTATTATGCTTCAATAACCATTTCACTGCATTGTTTTAACCATGCCACAATGATTTTCACAATACAAACTAGACAAAAACCCACAGAAGTACAAAATGCTGTAAAGGTTTTACAAAAGGGAGAAGATTTTACTAAGGTTACAACCTTCAATTATGTAATTTCTGACAAATTCAAGCAGCAATTACACCCTCTTTTTCCAGAGCCACTCAGAATTTAAAATCAACACAATTAAGCAATAAAAGTTAGCATCAATTTGATTTGCAGTGTAAAACTAAAAGCACAAATCCATCTGGTTGACCGGGCTTCAAACAAACTAAATTTTACACATGATCTCAAGGAAAAAAAATACACACACACTCACAATTTTTCTTTTCTTTTCCAAGATGCCTCTCTAGCATGTACATGAAGGGCATTTAAACCAACCATTTGCATCTGAAAGCATGAGGGTTTTGAAAGAAAGATGAAAGATGCAGGGATGAGTGGTCTCTAAGTCACAGGAAAGTCTAAGGTTTCTGTTGCCTGTCCTATTTACCAAGTGATTATCCCTTCCATGCTATTTAAAATGAATGGGTGGTGAGGTTAAAAAACACAGGGATCCCAAGACACACCCCTGGGGCTCTCATCTCCCCACCAAGAGAGTTAAAGGAGTCAACTGGAAACAAAAATCACATTTTAATGATAAAGAGAAAGAAAGTGGGATAAAGAGAATGAATGAAGCCACTGTAGCTAAGGGTTATCAGGAGTAGAAAAGGGATGTGCCCCTGAGCATGGGCTGGAGGCAGCTTATCAACTAACAAGAGGGGAAAGAGGTGGGAAAAGCATAAAGATGAGGTGCCTCATTAACTGGGGGAAAATGAGAACTAGAAGACCCCTATCCGAGGGAACAAGTTGCATAAGTGTGTGTGTAGAGGGGGAGCTGTTGTGACAAAAAAGATGAGTAACTGGGGAAAGGGCCATGGACCATCCAATAATTGGGAGGAGGAGAAAGGTGGAAGAAGTCAGGGGATGAGTCGAGGGGTTTGAGTTGTTAACTGGGTGGGAGAGGAGACTAAGGCTGCAATCCTATACACACTTACCTGGGAGTAAGCATCACTGATTATAATAGGATTTACTACTGGGTACGCATGCATAGGACTGGGCTGTAAGAAGGGGCGGGGAGTTGATGGGGATTTAAGAAAAGCTAAGGGAGGAAGTGTGCGTGTGTTCTGGGGGGAGGTGTGTGGTGGGGGTTTATGGGGAGCTGAAGGGGGAGTGTGCATTCTTCAAGAGGAGGGAGAGAGTTGTGGAGGGGGTTTATGGGGGTTGAGAGACGCTGAAGGGAAGAGAGGGGTGTGGGGGGAGCTGATGGGGGTTATAAAAGAAGCTGGAGGGAGTGTGTGTTCTCCAAGGGGGGGGTGAGAAGTGTGGGGTGGGGGCTGATGGGGGGCCTAAGAGAAGCTGGGGGAGGAGGGGAGGGGGGTTGTGTGTTCTCCAAGTGGGAGCTGATGGGGAGCCTAAGAGAAGCTGGGGAGGGGTGGGGTGGGGGAGAGAGGGGCTGGGGGCCTAAGAGGGGCTGGGGGTGGGGTGGGGGCCGGGAGAGAGGGGCTGGGGGCCTAAGAGGAGCCGGGGGAGGGGCGGGGGGCGCGGGTGGGGGAGGGGCGGACCCACCACTTGCGCACTTTCTCGATGGCGGCCATGACCCGCTTGATGTCATCCTTGGCGCGGCTGCGGGTCTCGGCCCGCACCGACCGGCCCGACATGCTGGGGCGGGGCGGGAGGAGGCCGCGCTCGGCTGGGCCACCGGCGGCGAGGCGCAGAGGCAGGTCCGGCCCGGCTCGCCCGCACGCACAATGAGGGCTCCGCGCTGGCTCCGCCCCGCTCGGCCCGTCCGCTCGCTCCCCTCCGGCAGGCAGGCGGCGATGCTGTAGGCGCGCACTGCGCATGCGCCCTCGTCGCCGCGCAGCACGCCTGCGCGCGAGAGACTCCTCCGTTCGAGGGGCGGGGCCTGGGAGGGGAGAGCGCGAGGGGCGTTCCCGCGCTTTTGGCTTTGTGAGGGGCTCGAGCGAGAACCGTTACTGGGGGGAGGGGGGAGGGCCGCTGAGGAGGCCGCAGTCCTGCGCACGCTTACCTGGGAGTAAGCCCCATTCACTACAGTGGAGCTTACTAGGAGAGGGCTCATCTTAGCCACCCTTACCTGGGAGTAAGCCCCATTCACTATAATGGGACTCCCTTCTGAGGAGACCTCCTATTGCAGTGGTTCTCACACACTTAGCACCGGGACCCACTTTTCTGTCAGGACCGACCGGAAGTGACGTCATGACCAGAAGTGACATCATCAAGCAGGACCATTGTTAGCAGCCCCAGACTGAAATCCTGCCCACTGACCCAGGAGCGCGTCCCATTGTTAAAAGAATAAACATAGTAGCTTCTCCAAAGCACGTATCTCCCCCCACTGCAGTCACAGCCCCTGGGAGCATCATCAATACATTAAAGTGAATGGGGACCCACCTGAAATGGGCTCACGACCCACCAAGTGGGTCCCGACCCACAGTTTGAGAAACACTGTTATCGCGTGACTTTTCAAGCCGCCCTGGGCATTTGCCTCAGCATGGCTAAGGCAGGATATAAATTTTTCAAACAATAACTGTCTGAGATCTCAGCCGTAGGCTTTTCCGTGGCAAAAGCCCCACTGATCACACTGGGAGCTACTTCTGAGTAGACAGGCATAGGCTGGTGCAGTTAAACAACTTGGGGCACAATCCTAACCAGCTCTACTCAGAAGTAAGTCCTGTTTTGTTCAATGGGGCTCACTCTCAGGAAGGTGTGGTTAGAATTGCAGCCTTGGGCTGTGATACATAAAAGACCACCTCTCCACCCTTACGGGTCCTTCCCTTCCTCCATACTTTCTCTCCTGCTCTGTGCCCCCTCCCTTTTCAGATTCAACAGGCAGGGGACGGAGGATCAAGAGGTGCGGCACCGGATACGTAGGCAGCATTGCAGGTTCAACATGGGCGCACCATTTCAGGCTCTGCAAGGCCTTGGACCAGCCTTGCCCAACAGAATTCTCAGCCATCTCTTTCATTAGTGCCTGAACACATTCGACTATGTCCTCCATCAACTGAGGATCCAGCTAACAAACCAGATTGACCCAAAGCGTTCTTAGGTTGCCCCGGTCTGACTTCGTGGTATAACATTGTATGAACCTCTACTAAAGCCCATAAGTACTTACTCGTTACCCTTATTTTTAATAAAGTAAATCCTTTTATATTCTATGACAAAAAGATCTGCACTTTTGCGAATCTGAGACTTTAATCAGTAAAAAAAAGATAGAATTTCTAAAAGGCACTAGCAGGAGAAAAAGGCTATCGCAGCAACAAGAGAAAAAGCAATGGCCATTAGGAAATATTCAAGGACGGGACACTACTAGTGAGTTCATTGCAGGTTTCTGCCTCTTTTGGGGGTGGTGGTTCAGGAACAGGTAACCCAAGAAGGTCCGCCGTGAAGTGGGCAGCTGTAATTTCCTCTGGAATTCCTTCCTCAATAAAGACATCGGCACCTGGACAGGAAGTGGGGGGGGGGGGGAATGTCCAAGATAAAATTAGAATTCAGTACAACGTAACATGGAAATGATAGTGTGTGGAATGAAATGGCATGTCTACAAAGCCACTATGTCACAGACTACATTTACTGGATAAAAGATGTTAATCGTATACACGTTATTTCGACAGATTTCTCTTGGGGTGACTCACAGCCCCATCCTATGCATGTCTACTCAAAAGTCCCATTTTAGTCAA
The DNA here is from genome assembly GCF_035046505.1 of Tiliqua scincoides. Classification (NCBI taxonomy): domain Eukaryota; kingdom Metazoa; phylum Chordata; class Lepidosauria; order Squamata; family Scincidae; genus Tiliqua; species Tiliqua scincoides. Next base: position 14,096,988 of record NC_089834.1, read on the forward strand.
TGGGGCTTACTCCCAGGTAAGTGTGCACAGGATTGCAGCCTCAGTTACCAGTACAGCAACATGGCACCAAGGAAGAATGTGTTTCCTTATTGTCAAACTACCTAAGACATGATCCTACGCATATTTACACAGTATTATGCACCACTGAGATCAATGGGGCTGACTTTGCTAATAAATGCATTAAGCATATGAATGCCAGCTTCACTGACCAAAAACTAAGTCTTCTTAATAATATTTACAGCTGCAAAACTGCAAATCTGTGGAGTCGTCCCCCCCCCCAGAAATGCTGTTGAAGTACCTGCAGCGTTGTAGCTGCCAACCTCTATGCGCCCTCCCTCGGGATTCACTCCCAGGAGAGTGGTGAGGCATTCTGCCAGCTCTTCTTCAGTAAAATGTTCTCCTGTATCGAGCAAGGCAAAAACACAGTTAGCTTTATGACTATAGGAAAGGACCTCCCAGCTCCCTCAGCCTGAGTTGAACAGAGCCTCCTTGGAAGATGGGACATACACACACACACCCGCTATGGCCCCCAGGACATTCAGACGACAGAAGGAGCTAACTCCCTCTACTGGAGACTCTGGGACAGCCACTATGGAGGGTAGCACTGGACCCCATCAAATCCAGGGTCTCCAACATACACTCTTTGCACAAGACCAGGCTCCCCTGGTACCACCACACTGGCCGTCCCCACTGCTTGCAATCACCTCTTAGACCACAAGAATGGCAACAGAAGCTGGATTTAGAAAGCGGAGTGCTTGACCAGGAACACAAGACCTTCCTTCCCCCAGCACCTTTCCAGTAGACAAAAATTGCCTCTGGAATCACGGCCTCCATTTATAACTCAGGAAGGGCAGGACTGCAAGGCCTAGCACCAAAACCCTGATGCTACCACACAACATCTCTCCTGCCCAGTTCACTGTTCTGTGTTCCAGTTTCCTCGTGCACAGCTCCCTGGCTATTTCAGTAGGCATGTCTGGGCCTGGCTCCAGGGCTAGTGTTCCCTCCTAGCTAAACTGCTTATTGCTGAGAGGGATGGAACATTGTTCTACTGTCCGGTCAGGTCTTGACCTGGACTGCCCACCTCTACGCTGAAGCAGAAACAGCAGATCGTCCCTGTTAATCGTTCTCTCTCCAATCTTTTTCTCAAGGCCCAGCACTTGAAAGGCGTTTTGTATTTCTTTCACTGGCAGCCCAAAGGCAGGCCGGTGGTTTATATAGAGTTTGATGAAGTCCCCTAGGTTGATGTGGGTCACTTGCTTTCCAGTCTCCAGATATTCGCTGAATTTGACCTCGTTCAGCATGTCCTCAATCTGAAAGAAAGAAGGAGGCATTGCCTTAAATGGGGTTGCTGAAGACTCCTCTGGGAATTCTGTCATGTCCCAAGGCAGCAATGCAAAAATTCCATGGCTATGGTTCAGAGTGAGATGGTTCAGAAGTAACACCCAAAACATGCATCGGAATGCAAGAGAAGACCAGTAAGAGAGTATTTTGGTCTTCCTGCAAGCATCTTCCCTTAAATACTGGAGCACCTAGCCCAGGATATCAGCTTCAGCTGGTTTCAAAAGACGACCCTACAGTTAAGGCCTTCAAAAAGGGCAAATGGAGACATCCCAGCTGGCCCCTCCTCCACACATTCTCTTCTGCTCTGCTCCTTCTTCCTTTCCAGATCTAGGGCATGGGAAAAGATGGAGTGGGCACCCTTGCTACTCTGATGCCTGAGACAGAAGCCTCAGTTGGCCTCATTAATGGGCCAACTCTGTGTAAGAAAGTTCAAAAATTCTGGCTTCAGGTTTATGCTCTTAACATTTTTCACAGCACTGACCTGCCCCTCTGTTGGGTAAAATCCTATAGCTCGCATGACTAAAGGGACTTGTTCCAAAGGAATGTGTGTGGACACCTTTCTGGGCTCCATAGTATTGATCCCTTGATGGCACAGCTGCGCATAGTAAAAATAGTCTTCTAGTTCCTGGAAGGAAACAAAAGAGGACTCAGAATCTGCTGCTTTTTGATGTTTTTTTAAACTTCGTTAGTATTTTATTGCTTTGGGAAGGGGGGGAGCCCGAGATCTCCTGGCACCTGAGGCAAGGTGCAGAATGTCACCCCTCCTTATCCAGCAGAGTGCCCCATCCACTCTGGATTTAAAAAAAGTAGTGAGGAATGGAACAGGAAATGCGGAGGAGAGGAGAGTGGTAAGCTAGCGCGTCTAGCCTATCCTCCCTCCACACTTCATGACCTTTTCTATTCCCCCTCCTCCTTTTCCAAGGAAGCAGACCAGGGAGAGATGAGCAGGCAGCAAGAAATCCCTCCATGATCTACTTCTTGAGGGCCAGCCCTAAGTGCCTGCTGTGACCCACCTTGAGGGTCTCTGCCTCAGACGGTGGGCAATAATTCTTACAAACACAATGAAGACTGCAATCTCACATTACCCTGAATAATTCGCCCTCTCTGCCGCCATCCAGCAGCCTGTAGAATGGGATCAAATCTTCGCCACCCAGCTGAGAAGCTCCCTCTAGAGCACTAGGGAAGTAAGAACACCAATAGCACTCTGGTAAGGAGTTTCTGCTCACCATTTACTGCACAGAACTAATCTCCTAAAAATTAAAATTCATCTGAGCCCCTGTGCAGACATCTAGAGACGCAGTTCAAAAAAGCATTAAGATAATTAAGATTTAAAAAATAATATATTTTTTTTAAAAGGCTACAGCCTCAACTCTGGGCACCCTAAGCAATTTTTTAAAAACACACTCAGAAATAATGAGGCCCATCAATTCCCCCAGATCAATTTAATTTAAATTAAGTTAATTGAATCCTTCAGCCTCTGAACCCACTCCTGCATGAGCGGAGAAGAGAAGCAAGCTGTAAGCTGTTTTGTTTGCATTCAAGCATCACGCTGGGAGATGAGAACATAATAAAAAGGTAACGTCTACTCAAGGCACCGCCTGTGTTGTCCAAAGAGTTGCTCATTCCCCTCCCACCCGATGAAGACATCTGTGTAACTGGTCAGGCTGCATATTCCAGCATCAGCCAAAAAAAGCTGGTTGAATAAAAGACATGGGGAATTTTCTAAAACTTTCTGAGAGCCCAGTGCACACACAAAGCTCCATGAATGGGCATGTCCTGAAAACTGGAAGAGCTGAGCAAGAAAATCTGTGGACCCACCAAACTCATTACTACATGTGCAACACAGAGGCTGTAAAACAGCAACTGCCCATTTCTACGTGAATTAAATTCACAGGAGGGTCTGCCCCATCCCTGGTTAGGAGTCTGCAGTCTGCCCAAAACACCTGTGCCACAAATCGTAGATGCCGTAGGATTCAGTGCATGTGTGTGCATCCCTTCCTTCATAAAGAAACAAGGTCTGGAATCTGATGCTCGGGGCATGGCTACACGGCAGGTTTAAAACAGTTTCAAGTTTGTTTAGCGGTTTTGTCCCTTCTAGACCAGGGGTCTCCAAACTTTTTGGCGAGAGGGCCGCATCAAATATCTGGCATGGTGTGGAGGGCCGGAAAAACAATTTAAACATAAGATTTAAATAAATAAATTGGAGATGGAACTTAGATGAGTGAATCAATGAACGAATGGGCTCATTCATTCAACCTCTCTGGCCCTCAGAACACCCTCCAGACACAATCAGAGCACAGTTCTGGTCATGTTCAGCTGAGTGGGCCAGAGGCTTTCAGGGGACAAGAGATTGGCTGCGGGCCGGGAAGAGGCTTGCTGTGGGCTGCATCTGGTCCCCGGGCCGGGGTTTGGAAACCCCTGTTCTAGACCAAAAGATTTTGGGAACTGTGGATCTGTCAAGGGCTAATGAGTTCTAAACCACCACACGAAACTACGTATAATTCCCATTGTTGGTGCACGATGGAAAGAACACACTGCCAATGACTGTGTAAAAGCAGCCCACAGCAAATGTAGTAGGGAGGGAGGATTAGCACAATAATATTTATCAATATTACTTCCTGCTCCTACTTCCAAGCCCAGCATAAATTTGCATCTGTGCACCTGCATCCCAGACCGGCCGTGCTTCCTGCTATCTGAACACTTTCGGCGTTTATATATAATTAAGTTACACTTGGACATTAAATATTGCAAGACACAGAAGATGCCAGAGGCAGCAGTAAAGTGCTAATTAGCTCATAAAGAGCCTCTTTCTACAAACACATTACAGAGGCACATTGAATGCTGCCTGGACCCTCGCCAACAATTATAAAGGAGGATCATTTATATTCGGCTGCTTTCATTTAAACCTTGTTCAGGCCGGACCTCCAACAGAATAAGGCACAGAAACCAAAGGGTCCATGTGCATGGAAAAAGCATTCATGCAACTGCTGCTTTCCTGTTACAGCCTCATTAGCTCTGCAGGTCTGGGCCAGCCCATCCATGAAGTCAGCTGAGTAAATTCCCCACACAAGTGATTGGCAGGGGGGCCGCAAACCTGCTCAGTCACTTCCACCAGCTCCCTGAAAACAGCACAGAACATTAGAGAGGAGCAGAGGAGGGTGTGAGCTGGACACTGGACGTGTTTGTTTTTCCAGCTAAAAAATAGCAGGATGTGACCTCACTAGCTTGATTCAAAAACAAAAGTATATGGGGGTTTTAACTATAGAGATGCAGAGGCTAGAGCTGCACCATCCTTTCCCCCATACAGAATAATGTCAGTGGGGGCGACCAATGCTTTCTAGCCTTCAGTTTGAAGGAAAGATGGCTAGTGTGGCTACTGTATTGCTGCCTGCAGAGTCAGTCCCTGTCATGACCCCTACCCCAAGTCATCAGGACTGGGACGGGGGCAAGCCACATTGGCTGGGAAGTGAAGACCTCAGCCCTCCATAGGTTTCTTGTCTTCCAGAAAAACAGTAGCATCACTTCCGCCACTTCTTACGTTAAATTAACATCCCATTTCATCACAGTGCAGTCACTGCCCCCTGCTGTGAAGAGGTGGCACGCGTCATAGGAGGAGACCAGGTTAGAGATGCCCGCTGGATGGCAAATGAATGTTGAGGACTTGTGCGGATTCCCATCGACTGGCAGGATCTGCAGGCCAACCTGGGGAGAAAGACAGAGTCACCAACCCCAAGATTCACCTGGGCCCACCTCACAGTCCAGGTGCACTGGCTTCATTGCTGGCAGTTACCTGCAAAAGAATTCTCTGCTCCCTCCCACTCTCACAGATAAGGAGAGGGGAAGTTGCACAAGGTCTCTCTACTAAAGCACTTGTTTGGAGGCTTAGTGAGGGCAGAGGCTTTGTGTGCAGAGGGGTGGAAAAGAATCTTCCCCAGAGTTTCTTCATTTATTTTACAAGTGTCCCGCTGTATCTGGACACTCCCCCATAGATACAGCAAATCCATGGATACTGGGGGCCACTTGAAAAACATAGAAAGTAATAAAAAAAAAATAGCTGCCCCTACTGTTGCACAACAAAACCACTGCATTTTGAGGGCTCCAGGCAGTCTTCTGAGTATGCTGCAGCCTCTTCTGGGTCACGTGGAGGCCCCTTTTCTTCCCCAAGGCTTGCCTCAGAATGCATCTTTACTTCCTATACATTTTTAAGTGGACCCCCAGTATCCACGGGAGCCACAGATAACTGAAACCGCGGATGCAGGTGCTGGAGGACGGACGCCTGTAGATTAGGAATTGCCCGTAACTCAGTCACGGAATGCAGCAGGTTGGGGAAGAGGCCATTGGAGACCTGCAAAAGTAGACATTAGCACCAAACAGGGGTGGTTTAGGCAAAGGAATGCCGACCAAGGACCGTCACCCACCTTGTCTTTGGTAATGTAGGCCAGATGCTGTTTCTGAGGATCATTGTCCTCTGCGGTTGGAAGGATTAGAATTTTCTGAAGGGGAGAACCATAGGTAGGGCCCAGAACAGTCTTTCTGAAATACACAAAGAGATGACGATAGTTATAGCAGCAGCACTTGATCCTCCAGCTTTTAACAGGTTGGCTGTTCAATTGACATTCGTGTAAATATGCATAAGACTCTGTCACAGCGTCGGAGATTACAGCAGGGACTGGGCTTTGCTCCCTGTCCTGCACTGCTATGCAGGGTCTTCTGCAGTGAGACAAGCAAGCAAGCAAGCAAGCTCTAGGTCTGCTGCGTCATAGGGCTTGGCATGCCGGGATTGGCCTTTGGGGTCAGCTGACTGAGTGGCCAGGCCGGTGGCAGGGCTAAGCACATGAGCGCAGAGCTTAGTCCGCAAGATTTGTGGGGGGCGCAAGGAGTAAGATGTTCAAAGGCAGCACCTGAGCACTCCTGCTGATGATGTCACCACCTCTGCTGAAGGAGGGGTCTCAGCACCCTGCTCTACCCCGACTCACCTCCACTACAACCAATCTTGTTTAAGAGGCACACACTGCACCTTACGGGAAGTAAGAGGGATGGGTTGATTACGCCCAGAGAAACCCAAGTTTTCCTGGGTTACCTGCACAGCCACGTGGTCACATTGTACAACTTCATTTTGTAGTGACTGTTGGCAGTGAGGAAAAAATATTCCGTTGTGAGAGGCGGGTACCAGGTGATACACATGGGGACTGCATTCTGCTCGATACGTTCCCTTCGCAGGATGGCAAGCTTGCCTCTGCCACTTTTCTTCAAGTCATATTCCACCTGGAAGCAAGCCAACACAAACCCAGAGATGGTCTAGAGGGCCTCTTCCTGTTCAGGATGGTCTTCCCTGCCCCTGGCTCTTGGCTTGTTCCGTGGTCTGTACCATCAACTCATCTAAGCTCTTACACCCGGTTTGACTCCAGTCTCTTAGCTCCAACTTTTGCTGCTTATGGCTCAGCATTGATGCCCTGACTGATGTCCACAAGACCCAGCTTAACCAGAAACACCCCCCCCCCCAATCCCTTGCATTCTGGATCACCGACGTACCAGAAATCGGTCTTCTCCGAGACTTAAGAGCCGGGGCTCATCACTGTCTAAGTGCACCCCAAAGAGCAAGGTGCAGATGGGCTTGTAATGGGATCGCAGCGCTGCCAGGCGGTGCCAGGTGCTCTCCTTGTTCACAATCATTTTTGCGTAAAGGTTCACGGACATGTTTTCATCCTAAAAGGGACAATTTTTTTAAAAGCAAATCTGCATGTTCCGGCAAGTGGTATCTGTGTCATAAAGGGCCCTGAGGGGTCACGTGCATGGCACTGCAGGAGCAAGAGCTTCAGTGTTGAAGAAGGGACAGAAAAAGGTACTCACTGCAGTGGCAAAATACTGGGAATTGTGTGAAAAGTTCATGTGAATGACGGCACCCCTTGAGTCTTGGAAAGGCTCTGGACACTCATCTTCCAAGGAGATAGAATCCAGGATGTCAACACTGCCACCAGCAAAGCCGGCAGCCAGCAAGGAGCCTACATTGGACAGAGTAAAACCACATTCCTCATTTCAGCAAGATTTGACTCTCAATGTCTGCTTCCATCCAACGGCAGTCTTATCATGCATTTATGTTACCATTGCCAAGACGCCTCTATAATGTTTATTCAGAAGTTAGCCCTGTTCAGCAAAGATCCCCTGGAACTTTAATTAGAAGCTTCCTCATTGCAGCTTCTGTGTCTAACAGCTTCCGGTGCACTTTGCAGCATCACAGTGGAACTACTGGTTAAGGCCTTCATCCCTACATAGTGATTGGCTAACTAGGGCAATTCACTGGCCGTGCTGAGCACGAAGTCATTAGACACTGAAGACGCATGGAGATGAGCCTCACAACATAATCTGCCCTGGACATCCCACTGCCCAAGAAGATGGGTGTGCAAATCAATACCGTCATGGTTGTAGCAAAGGCTTCGAATACTTTCGCCCTTAAAGATGCGGCTGACGAGATATTGATTGAGCTTGTAGTTCCACACCTTTAGGAGCCCACAGCAACTCCCCTTGGCCATGAGAGGCTTGCTTGGGTGGCAGGTGAGGGCGTGGACAGCATCATTAGGCTCTTCTAGACATTTGGTCACTTTTAAGCCTTCCGTCCTGATGTGAACTGTCAACGCATCAGACGTGGAGACGATGAAATTCCTGCATTGGTGGTAAAACCATGAGAGTTGATTGATGCTGAAAATGTATGTATCATACTTTGCTGCATGTATGCTAGCACCAAATTCCTGGCATTATTCAGGGTGCAGCTGGGATAACAGGTCCTTCCTTGTGCCATCTCAAGGCCCTGCCCCCTGAAACTCAGGTTTGGGGTGCCTTCAACATGCAACCAAGTGGCAGAGTACTACGGTCACATAGCACTCGTGCTTTTTTGGGGCCTAGACAAGAGAACCTTCCAGCAGACTAGGTTCTGTACTGATGAGCAAGTAGGAGAGAGCAGACCCTCTGGATTTTCTACCCAAGGCACCAACTTTTCTTGGGCAAGTGCTTGGCCCAACCAAGTAACTCTCACACTACTTTGGGATTTTAAAAACTATTCCAGAAACAGAAAAATTACCTATAACTGGGGGATCATCTTCAGTTCTTACCGGACAATGAAGGGTTGACCTGATAAGGTACAAGAAGTGGAAAATTTTGAGACATCCACAGGACACGCTGGCTGCTTGGAGAAGGAAATAGACCGGATCGGGCCCAGTTTGAGTTGGCTGTACCAATGCAGAAGCTGCAGGTCTCCGTCATAAAATTTAATATGTCCTCTGACGTCACAGGTAACAAAATTCCTAGAGAAGAACAATAACTTGTGGTAGAGACTGGGCATCACGTTGGTCCCAAAGAATAACACTTTTTAAAAATAAGCAGCACAATATTATTGGGCCAATGGCTATCACTGAAAATGCAGGCAACCTTCCAGAACCAACAGAGCTCGTTCAACCTGGAAAGGGAGGTAAGCAAATCTTAACTTTATATTGATGCAAGTCCTGCAAGTCATTCCTGACCAATTTTGTTGTGGTTGGTTGAAGTTGTCCAGGTGCCCCCCCCAAAAAAATCTTTGGAGCTGTGGGTCCTGTTCTGTGTCTAAAGATTTCTGTGATAAAAAAAAAATACTGCTGAGAAGGCAACACTGGGGCACATTGTGAGGCACAATCAATTAAAGTATTGCTCCAATCTTCTAGCTTGCAGAAGCATTGCACAGTCTGCTTTTAAGGTCTAGGAGTGCGGCTCTATTGCAATACTCAGTATCATGATTGACTCTTTGTGGGACGGCAAGCCTTCAAGTAGCCTTTTTAATGCATGCAGCAGTGACCTCTGCTGGTTAAAGGGGGGGGGAATCTCTTAAAATTCACCTGGCCCTTGACTGACAGCCAACCCAGAAATGTGTGCAGGTGACAGGTGAAGTGTCCCCTGATCAATTTGTTTTTGCTTTAATGCAAAATGCAGACAGGTTGGGATGCAGAGAGAAGGATCAGGAAAAACTAAATTCCCTCCCTTTAATGTAGAGGGAGGGCTTGGGAAAAAAACAAAAGAAAACAGAATGAGAGCTTTTTCTCTCCCAAAACACAGCTAGGACCCTCCCATTCAGGAGTCTGTTTCAGGTGGGAAATGGGGGGGGGGTGTTTTTGCCTGTCCACCTTGGGAAGCAAAAGAGGAATGGAGCAAGAGAGGAAGTGGCTAGGAGAAGAGAGGCGGGCTACAGAAGCTGCTATGAGGCAAGCATTTGCCACACTCCCTCAAGCACTGAAGGGCCATGGACTGGTCCTGAAAAAAAGCTGAGCCCAACAGAAAGACTTTCTTTCCATTCAGATAAAAAAGGGATCTGTCAGTCTCTCTGGAATATTCCTGAATGTTCAGCTTTCATTCAATGCATCTTTTAAAAAAGGCTCAAGTCACTAGTCCTGATGAAGGAAGAGGAAAAAACGTGCAGGCAGCATTATATTCAACTGCTCGCTAAGATGTCATGCAGTTAAATAATTTTACACATATCCGGCAACTGTAAATTATGTTCTGGCTCTTCTGCGATTATTCTCTCCCTCCCTTCTACCCCCAGCGCCCTCCCCCCAATTCTCTGCTTTCAGGCCTGCAAATGGCTCACCTATCTACGGCAGCAAGAACAGTGATCCCATCCTTCTGCAGGTGCACCAACTTGATGGCCTTCATGTTGTAGGGTTTCACGCACTTGTTGGGTGACTTCGTTGGAGGGCAGACGGCATCCCAGATCACCAGTTTCCCTTCCATGGTCCCTGTAATGGCTTGTGCTTTACTGAAGTGGAAAAGGGACTGGCTGAAGATCCCCACGGCCTTGTTGAAAGTCTGGAGAAAAGAGGGGGAGACGCATGAACAAGCCCACTAAGAAAGAGTATGCAAATGCACATCAAAAGTAGAGAGAATATAATAATACGATAACAACAACAACAACAGAGGAGAGTGCAGAGGAGAGGTGAGTAAGCATCAAGCCGTTCTAGCCCACAACTCTCCTCTCCTCCTTTCCCTCCTGCCTTTCAAATCCAGGAAGTGAGAGGAGAAGAAGTGGAGGCAGGCAATTCCCCACCAATCCACCACCTGATTCCGAGCAAATTGACTGGAAAACAAGAAAGTGGAAAACACTAACTGCCACAATATGTGAAATGGCCTTCAGGTTGAAATGAAACAAACGCTTGCAGTTCATTTCAGGATTCTGTTCAAGGGCTAAACGGAGTTCCTTACAGAGCAATAAAAACAACTGGAAGACATTTCATCATCACACAAGTCCCTGCCAGTGTTCTGTATTGGTACTCACTTTCTCCGTGAGGAAGGGAGCATGGTACAGCAAAACATTGTCTTCCTAAGGAGAAATGAAGGGAGACTGATAACTAAGAGCCATTGTTTTGAATTCTGCAACAGGCGTACACTAAGCAAATCTACACACTGCCACCCATTTTGCATAAGGTATTCCACTAGTGAGGGAGTGTGACAAAGAGCTATGTAGGGTACTTAAGCCCTGCCCACACCCAAATGCACTGTATACACACCCAGAGCTGAGATTTCAGCAGCCATTGCTCACACACTTTCACGGCCTTAAGGACTAGGAACTTGATTAAACATAAAACATTGAAGCTGAGATTCCCAGGAGGCTAAATCCTACACATCTGATCCTGTTTTTCCGAACTTGTGCAGGGCAGTGCAATCAAAGGAATGCATCCCTTGACTACAGAACGTAGATGTATGGTTTTGTAAAAACGCTCACATCAAAACACAACAGAGACTTTCTCTCCAACTCACCCACGCGTAGAATATGACCTGAGTTTTGCTGTTGCTCACTAGTTCTCTGTGGTCTCCGGAATTAAATGTGATGTGATCCTGAAAAAAAAAAATGACGCTTAAATGATGACAGCAGCAGCAGCAGTCAGGACATGGTTGGTTGGCAACCTTCAGTCTCGAAAGACTATGGTATAAGCCTACAGCACCCGGTATTCCCAGGCGGTCTCCCATCCAAGTACTAACCAGGCCTGACCCTGCTTAGCTTCTGAGATCAAACATGATTGGGAGATAGTGTTCAGTATAGGGAGATGGTTGGCAACCTTCAGTCTCGAAAGACTATGGTATAAGCCTACAGCACCGGTATTCCCAGGCGGTCTCCCATCCAAGTACTAACCAGACCTGACTCTGCTTAGCTTCCGAGATCAAACATGATTGGGAGATAGTGTTCAGTATAGGGAGATGGTTGGCAACCTTCAGTCTCGAAAGACTATGGTAGAAGCCTACAGCACCCGGTATTCCCAGGCGGTCTCCCATCCAAGTACTAACCAGGCCTGACCCTGCTTAGCTTCCGAGGTCAGACAAGATCAGCACAGCAATGTTTTAATTCACAGCAGATCTTCGTTGTTTCTTGTTGGGAATTCACACTGGAAGTCCATTTGCAACTGGCCGCCCTCATCCACTGCTGCCCCTCCTTCTCCCACTATGGCGATTCAAAAAACGAAGAGGAGAACGGAGCCAGAGAGGAAGTGTGGAAGAGAGGAGAGTGCTGGGCTAGCATCATCCAACACTCCAGCACACCAATCTCCACCACACGTCCTCTTTCACTCACTTGCCCTCTTCCTTTTGAATGTAAGTAGTGAGAGGAGGAGCTCAGAGGTGGTAGCTGTGTGCTGCTGGGTAAGGGGGGGACGAGGCATTGGGCAGCTGCCTCTGGTACCAGAAGGTCTTGATAACACAGAAAACGTTTCACCTGAAATTCAAACTGGGTCTGGAGCTCCACACTGCAGACAGGTCCCGTCTCAAGCGTGGTCCACCTCCAAATGCAGACTTTCTGAAGTAAAGAAAACATTCAGGGGCAGAAAATCCTTCTGAGCCTTTGGCATTTTACCGTCCGTCACCCATAAGGTGTGCAAAATGGTTTCTGCCCCTTTTCCTGCCCCTGCTACGGTCCCACACAATCCACTGCCCATGTCCGAGAGATGTCACTTGAAGCGTATTCAACAGGGCGGGATGCTTCCCTTACCTGCACTTCCCCAGCCCCAATGGTGGCCAAAAACTTGGAATCGTGGGAAATCGCAATGGCGCCAACGCCGCCTTCTGGGTGACTGTCAAATATTGTGTGCACAGGAACCCTGGAGGACAAGGCATGTGACGTTAACACACAGAACAGGAGTTGTTGATTTAACCAGCTGTGCTTCGTCCTTGAAGGACAGATAAGTTCAGGGCACAAACTTTGCAAATACCAAATAACTGACATTGGGGGGGGGGGGATTTGACACAACTGTCATGAGGTGCTGGGCTAGAACCAGGAACCCCCAACTCTCTGTGCAGCTGCCCTGTGTAATGACACACCAAGCATCTCCCTGTGGTTGCAGAAGGCAGTCTTTGGCCTAAGATGCAGGTTTTGGGGGCCTTCTCAGGCTCTTCAGCTAGACTGCAAGATCTCAGGTTTTCAGCCTAAGAAATTTTGGAGGTGCACCCCTCATTGCCTTCCCTTTCCTTCCTAGTCAAAATACAACACCGCTTTACTGCTTCCCATTGGCCTGGAAGGAGAGGAGGAGAAGCTGGAGTAACTGGTTGTAACAATATTATTTTACAACACTGCTTTGAAAAGTATTTCACTCTTCGTTCTGAAAAAGAAAATATAGCTGTTTTTTTCACTGGAAAAATAACACTGAAATTCCATTCAGCTACCAGGGTGAATGGCCATTGACAGATGGACAGACCTGTCTGCCATAATTCTTTTCCAGCAGAGAAAGAAATGATGATCAAAAGCTCACGCGGAATAACTGTCCCAGACGATCACCAAGCTCTCGGGACCCTGGTCGGCTGTCGCGATCCATCTCCTGTCATCACTTAAACAGATGCAAGAAATACAGCTGGAGTGCCCCTGAAAAGACACAGGAAGAGGCCCTATGTGAGACGGGTGTAGAGTTCATCAGAGACTTTCGTTAGGCCCCTGAATCATGTCCGCGACCGGACATGGTTCCCCTCTCCCTCTATATCAGGGGTGGCCAAACCGTGGCTTGTGAGTCGCGTGAGGCTCTTTGACATATAATGTGCTGCTCTCAGAAATATGTTGACTGAGCTTCTTTTTGCATCACAGTTAACATAAGAAGGTCAAAAGGTCAAAAAAGGTAAATCCTTTTAGATTGTGGGCCCTTTTGGGACAGGGAGCCATTAGTTGTTTGATTTTCTCTGTAAACCGCTTTGTGAACTTTCTGTTGAAAAGCGGTATATAAATATTGTTAATAATAATAATAAGAAGAAGAAGACATTTTCAAGCATTAGAATTATTTACCAGGCATAAATTCAGAGTCCGCTGGATTAAGACATAACTGTAAAGTTCATGGTAAATATATTTAAGAATTTTAATGCTTAAATATCGTATCTCTCAAACATCTGAGATTTATGCTATGTGGCTCTTATATTAAGTAAGTTTGGCCACCCCTGTTAATATATTATGCTTCAGACAAACCCCTCTAAAATTAATCTATGCAAAATAAGCAAAGGCCAACTAGGATAACATGTTCCGATCTTCTGAAGCCACGTAGCTGAGCATTGCATTCTAAGTAGCAAAGTACAATCATTAAAAAAAAAAAAAAGATAACACAGGCCCACAAAACTGAGGGTCAGAAAAGTTTTTCCCAAACTTTATGGTGGTTTGATATGAATTTGGGGTGCCGATTCAAAAAATGGCATCCATTTTGCCCTATCACATCTAGTTTTGGAGATACAGTATAGCCTCATTAGTGAATAGTTCAAGCAGCTTCCTCATGAGGAAGCCATGGTGTAGGCTTCCTCATGAGGAAGCTGCTTGAACCATTCACTAAAGAGGCTATGCTGTGTCTCCAAAACTAGACATGATAGGGCAAAACGGATGCCATTTTTTGAATCGGCACCCCAAATATACCCAGGAATTGGTGTAACGTTTAAGGAAGCAAAATGTGTGTTGGCCTGTGTAATCAATCCATCCATCCTAGACACAGCTTCATGAGTAACCTGCAAGTACATTCACTGGAAAGCCTGGATTGGCAGCAGCTCCTTTCTGAATAAACCTTTGGTAGCTAACCCAGGTTCTCTCTATGTCACATGTGAAAACAGCATTAGGATGAGGCACTTAGAAAGGGTTAGAGATTCTTTGTTCAAGACAGCAGACAGGCATTTTCAAGGAACGATCTGGACCCTGTACCTGGAGGTGAAACTGCTGGTTCCTGAGGACATCGTGGATCACAGCGGTGTGAGAAGAGACGTACAAAATCATCCGATATTCTTCATCGAGCAGGTTGAAAACAGGGAGCTTGCTGTTGTAGCCAAAGACCCAGGACAAACTCTGCAGCAAGAAGGGTGGGGTGGGGTTTTCAGACCCAGAACTGGAATAAAAACTCCAGAAACAAAACCTGCCCCAAGGAGAGCTGCCAACTTCAATGGCGTCAAGAGCCACAGGGCCAAACTAGGCCTTATGTTAAATGTGTTCTTCCACCCTTGAATACTTGTGTGGAAGGTTTTTTTTTTTTTGGAAACAGGAGCCACCTGGAGGAGGGGGTGAGATCTAGATTAGGACCACCATGTGAAAACGGGGGGCTCCACCAATGTCCTGATCTGGATTGCACAGTCCTCACAGCTGCTGTTTCCCTGGAGGGATGCTCCCGTTCACAGTTGGGGTCTCTGGATTTTCTCTGTGTTTGATTGGAATCACAGCACCTCCCCTTGCAAACTGTCTGTCTGGTATTCACCAAAATGTTCCCTCAAAATACTAACTTAGATTAATTATATCTAGGCTCCATCTCAGGTGAGCCTTCCTTTGCCTTTTGTAAGCATCTAAGGGCCCAATCCTATCCAAATTTCCAGCCCCAGTGCAGCCGCAATGCAGCCTTGAGGTAAAGGAACAAATGTTTCCATACCTCGAGGAGGTCTCCGTGACTATCTCACCACCACAGGATGCAGTGCACGCCCCATTGGCACGGTTGCACCAGCACTGGAAAATCGGATAGGATTTGGCCCCAAGAAGAGAACAGCAGGAAAGAACCAGGAGCCCGTTGAGTCCAGACTTCTGCTTCCCACAGTGGGCAACCAAATACCCCAATAGGAAGTTCACCAGCAAGGCATGAGGCCAGCAGTACTCTCCTAGTTGCCTCCCACCAAGCAATTTGGAGACACACCATGTCTGGCTATAGAGAGATTCCATGTAGTTGTTGGTTCATAGGACTAAGAGCAGCAGGCACATCTCTCTTCTGCCTCCACAAATTGGTCTAATTAAAGCCAATGGCCACCAATAGATCTAGTGGCAAGGAGTGCCACACATTAATTCCATTCCAAGTGAAAAAGAATTCCCTCCCAACTGTCCTAAATCTACATCCCATCCGTTTCATTCCCAGTGAACCCCCCAGATTCTGGTACAGGTTGGCATCCCTTATACGAAGTGTTTAGGATATCAGATTTTTAGGACCAGAAGTGTTTAGGACCAGAAGTGTTTAGGATATCAGATTTTTCTGTGTTTTGGAATATTTGCATACACCTAATGAGGCATCTTTGGGATTGGACCCAAGTCTTCATGTTTCATATACACCTTATAAACACAGGTTGAAGGTAAATTGTATACAAT
Source organism: Tiliqua scincoides (assembly GCF_035046505.1). NCBI lineage: Eukaryota > Metazoa > Chordata > Lepidosauria > Squamata > Scincidae > Tiliqua > Tiliqua scincoides. Next base: position 14,112,907 of record NC_089834.1, read on the forward strand.
ATTTTAAATAATTTTGTGCGACACATCAGATGAGGTCAGGTGTGGAATTAACCACTTGTGGCGTCATGTCGGTGCTAAAAAAGTTGCAGTTGTCAGAAAACTTTGGATTTCAGGATTCCAGATAAGGGATGCCCAAGAGGCAGAATCCCTTCCTGTACATGTATTCATTTTCCCTCTACCATGCAGTGATCTAAACCTCTCTCACGTCTCTCTCTCCCCTCTTAGTCACGTGCTTGCACCTGTGTGTAAAATACTCACCAGTGGATGCATTGTGAATAGCTGGCTCTTGTTTTCAAACACCATGCCTGGGAGTGCAGATGTCACCACAGACTCTTCCTCCACCGGAGTCATGCCACTGACCGTGGTTTGTGTTTCAGTGGGGGCTCCCTCATCTTGGATCTCCTTCTCTCTGGATTCTCTTCCGGAGCGCTCTTCTTCACTACTCACCTCCAGGGCTCCGTCTCCCAGCAGCTTCAGCTCAGTATCTGCTTTGATGGCAGAGCCTCCTCTCTGGATGGAACCGCCTTCCGAATCTCTAGTAATGGGGCTTGCAGCCTGCACTGCAGGGCTGTCAGCTTGGCGCTCTCCACTTGCAACCATCTCCTGGGTTACGGGATGGCCCGTCACTCCATCAGCCGCTGTTTCTGCTTCCTGCATTTTCCCATTTTGCAATGTTTGTCCCAAGCTTGACTTCCCAATTCTGCCTTCCTGCTCAGCCTCATCCTCACTGCCAGACTTTTGGCCTCCCTCCCTTCCAGCTGCAAAGGTCTGTTGCAGACTCAGCCGCTTTTCTTTATTGGCTCTTACTTTCATGGTCAGCACCGTTTCTTCTGAGCGAGTCAACCCTTCTTTCTTTCTCCCTGTTTTATACAGAACGTCCTGCGACAATTTCTGACCTTGTGCCAAGATCCACTCCTCTTCCTCCTGCTGTGAAGGCATTTTGTCAGCTTCAGTCACAGAAAGGACCTGAGAAGTTGCTATTGCATCAGGCCAAGTACTTTCTTCTAGGAAGCCCACAAGCAGAAAAGAAAGGCATTCTTCACCCTCTTCTGGAGGACCAAACACACTCGGGTAGGCCTGTCCCATGCTACCTTCCCCACTGTTTCTCACCCAACCAAAGGAGGCACTTGTCATCCATCCATAGGAAAGCATCTAAAACAGCGGTTCCCAAACATTTTAGCACCAGGACCCACTTTTTAAAATAAACGTCTATCAGGATCCACCTACAATTATAAGTCTTTAAAAAGAAATTTTTTTTAAAACTTATTTACACATCATAACCACCAGAAAAATGATGCTCCAACTTTTATCTCCCTATACTTGCACGTGCTTGCAGACTGCAGGAGCTCTTTGCACGGCAATTCTGATTTTTGAAAAGCCTCGGGGTTTGAGGCAATTAGTTATCCGATCCTTCCATCGCCTGCGTTTTCATTGGAGGCTCTCCTCAGATGCTCAGGGACTCACCAAAAGTCCATCTATGCAGTCATAAGGACTAGAGCCTTGCCATTTCATTTAAATGGAAGCGGAGGTTCCAGGGGTGCTGGATTCAGTGCCCAACTGCAGAACACACAATTCTGCGTTGTTGCGAGTTTTGAAAGTACAGGGCCACCTACTGGGGCAAATTTTGATATGTCAATTACTGAACTCACAAACAGCCAATGTTGGGGGCGGATACTCACAGCTGCAGTGTCTTTAGAAGCTTCTAGAGGGCCTGGAGCCGTGGCGGTTTCCATCGGGAGATCTTTCTGGGGAACCTGCGCTGGAGGTTCTTCATCTTCTGTAGTTTCCATGGGACCCTGGCCATCTGTGCGCTGCAGTCCTACCTCCTCTGGAGCAATTCCTGCCTCCTGCGATGCTTCTCTGGGTGCCTCAGCAACATCTTTTGGCGCTTCCTCTCCCTTGGAGGTTTCTGCATCTTCCTGTACTCGGGTAGGACTTTCTTCCAGTTTCTCTGGAGAGGTTTCACCCGTTCCATCTTCCATCCTCTCCTCCAAGCTTTATTGCAAACACATCTCTGTCTAAGGAAGAGAAATAATATTAGGTATAGGGATGTTGCATTTCTCATGATGTGGGGATGGGTCACTGGTCACATGAATAACAGTTTATGTGCAACACTGCTGTTCTTCCTTCATGCTGTCCTTCTGGAAGCCAGTATCCAAATCTGGTATCGGTACTGGGAAAGACCCCTGCCTGAAACTCTAAAGTAGGGGGGCATCAGGAGTTGGCCAGGCTGGACGCCGGAAGAGGCCCAACCCCTGGGTTTTCAGCACCAGTGGCGCTCAATGTGCCATGGGGTGGCAGGAGTGCGCCACGGGGAGGGGGCAGGGCCTGAGCAACCTGGCTCCAGTGCCGACAGCCAACGTCCAAAGGACCGAGCTGGAAGCACACAAAGGGAACGCAGGTTCCCCTGTTAATCTACCATCTCCTGGGCCCTTCCCGACTCCTGCCCTTCCCAAGCAGGGCCACCCCGTCCCAGGATCCGCCCTCCCCAAACTCACCTGCTCTCAGCTGCAGCCAGACCTGCTTCAGAAGCTCTAGTTACTGTTTGCATCCGATTCTGTTCCCATAGCAACCGGCAACTTCCGGGGAAGTGTCACCAGGCTGCAAAGCCAGTTGCCAGAGAAAGGCGCCAAGGCTGCCGGCCGAAGCAGGCTTACCTGGGAGAAAGCCCCGTTCCACACAGAGGGACCTGTTCATTAGCACGGCGGTGCTGTGCCCTCTTCCTGCTTGCGCCGAACAGGGAACTTCAGCCTCTTCAACTCTCGCAACTGACTCGGGTGCTGGTGCGCATTTTTCTTAAGTTAAAAAATTAAATTAAAAAGCCTGAATGACAAGCACTCGCTTCCCAAACACACACACGTGCAAAGCCACCTCAAAACCCTCTCTTCCAAGAACCCCTCAGCACAGCCCCATAGTTCTCACACCCACTGTAACCAAACACACACTTGGGGGGGGGGGAATGCAGATTCCTCCATTGGCGACCCCTCCTCTCCAACTCTTCCCCTTCTCCTACTGCCTTCTCTCTTTCAAACTGTAGATTGTAAGCACCGGGGGGAGCGGGGGCAGAGACCCTGCTTGTACTTTTGTCAGGTTCTTTTGCGCTTTGGATGAAGGGACCATGACCTTGCCTTAGAGTAGGGCATCCTCTGCCTCAGCTTAGTTACACAGAGATGGGAGGCAAGCAACACCCATGGAATAATGTTCCTCTTCTGCAACACCTCTTTGGCAGGGACTGCTGAGATTGAAGAGGCCTTGGACCTCTCGCATTTGTGTGGCAGAAACCAGCATAATATAAGAGAGGAATTTTTGTATTTTCCTGCCTCCCTCCCAGGAGTTCAGGACAGCACACACAGTAGTGCCCACTTGATCCACACAACAGTCCTGCAAGATGGCTAGGCAGAGACACAGCAACTGGACTGAGGTCACCCAATTGCACTGAGCAAGCAGCTGACACCCAGATTGCCCTGGCCAAAGTCCAGGATGTCACTCGTAGCTTCACTCTGGCTTGCAGAGTTTTTTTGGGGGTGATGTGGATAAGCTATGGGGCTAGACTGAACCTCTGGCCTGGCACAAATGCTACACCAGGCTTGATATACTGGTCCTGATCCAAGGCTTCCTTGCGAGCATAGGAACTGCAACTCAGAGCTCCACCATCAGATCCAACAAAAGCTCTCATTGGAGCACCCGACATGCATGCAGGAGAGCCCAGATCCAACCCCTGGATTCTCCAGGTCAGACTGGAAAACCCCTGCTAGTCAGATAGTTACAAGCTAGACAGAGCAATGGTTCGAGTCATCATAAAGGCAGCACCATATATTCAACACAGGAAATGAAAGTAAATGTAAGCCAAAGATAGACACATCTCTTTGAAACACATAGACTTGTAACACAGTGAAGTATTTCTTTTAATGCTGATTTAATAATTATGTAAAACACGTGAACTAGTAATTGATTGGTGATGGTTTTGAAGAAAAATGGAAAAACAGTGTATTCTAATTGGTTATGATGCACAGATGAATGAAATTGAGAAAATACAAATTTCAGTTATGCCTCTGTCAAGAGAGTGTATTTTGGGGCAGAGGAATTGGGTTCATTCTGTATTCTCCCCGAAAACACCAGAGGACAGCATTGACATTGCACACCCAAGAAGCAAGAAAAGGATGAGAGAAGCAGGAGACATCCTAGGAAAGGAGAACTTTGTGTGGTGGGATGGCAGTTGAAAGGTTGGGAAATAGCAATTAAAAGAGGCAGTTGCAAGGACTGTGGTGTCTCTAGGGGGGTGCAGGCTGCACCAGGTAAATGTGCATGGGGGGAGGGTGACACCACTACTCACCAAAATTTTTTAAATATTGGTATTTTTGAATAATACCATCATGTTATACATCAACTGATGTGTAATTTCATGCAGAACGCAATGAAACAAACTTCGTTGAAATATCTCAATTATATCAAAAGTTATAGCCAAAATGTTATGTCACTAGGGGCCGGGGGAGAGTTGCTCTGAGGAAAAGCGGCTGAGCAGATGGTTGGGAAGGGCTGAGGTATATGAGAAGCATTCGGTGAAGTCCATCTGGAAAGTCCCACTGCAGGGCAAACCTCCTGCAGAGAAAGTGTTCATACTTACCTCACTGTACTAAAGCTTCCAGTAATTTTTTTTTTTTTAAGAAATCTTGCTGTGTCCATGTTGTTTGATGGGGGCTAAGTGCTAACCTGACAAATCAAGTGTTACAGAAAGAGGCCATGGCATGGTTAACAGGGGGTTTCAGAATCCCTTTTGCATGATAGCATATGTGCACAATTTTTTTTTAAACCTTAACATTTATGCAGAATGTATTTATAGTAATAATTTCAACATCCTCGCCCAATGGAAAGTTAACTAATGGAAAGTTACCGATGCAAATGCATCGGTAAAGCAGCTACCACGTTTTCCAGACTCACAAAGAGAGTCTAGTCCAACAAGAAGCTGACAGAACATACCAAGATCCAGGTCTACAGAGCTTGCGTCCCGAGTACACTTCTGTACTGCAGCAAGTCATGGACTCTCCGCTCACAACAGGAGAGGAGGAAACTGAACGCTTTCCACATGCGCTGCCTCCGACGCATCCTCGGCATCACCTGGCAGGACAAATTTCCAAACAACACAGACCTGGAACGAGCTGGAATCCCTTGCATGTATGCACTGCTGAAACAGAGATGCCTGCGTTGGCTTGGGCATGTCGTGAGAATGGATGATGGCCGGATCCCAAAGGATCTCCTCTATGGAGAACTCGTGCAAGGAAAGCACCCTACAGGTAGACCACAGCTGCGATACAAGGACATCTGCAAGAGGGATCTGAAGGCCTTAGGAGTGGACCTCAACAGGTGGGAAACCCTGGCCTCTGAGCGGCCCGCTTGGAGGCAGGCTGTGCAGCATGGCCTTTCCCAGTTTGAAGAGACACTTGGCCAACAGTCTGAGGCAAAGAGGCAAAGAAGGAAGGCCCATAGCCAGGGAGACAGACCAGGGACAGAGTGCACTTGCTCCCAGTGTGGAAGGGATTGTCACTCCCAAATTGGCCTTTTCAGCCACACTAGACGCTGTTCCAGAACCATCATTCAGAGCGCGATACCACAGTCTTTCGAGACTGAAGGTTGCCAACAACAATTTATAGTAATGAAATACAAAATGCAATGCCAGCTTCGGAGACCTGGAATACGACAAGGCACAAATCATAAAGGAAAATAAACCAGTGGAGAACTAGTGTAAACTTTTATTGGCAAGCAACCTAACAAAGAATGACAAGATCACTGAATAAATAGCCACAAGCCTCACTACCTGGATTTACACCTCTGGATTTACATGAGGGGAGGGCAAACTAACCCTATGCATCAACGCAATTTCAAATTGTGACTGCATGTGACAGTCAAAACCCCTTCAGCAGAAGACACCGAAACTTCCCAGTTAAATATTCCACATTTGCATGTTCTTTGGAGAGACGCAAGGTGGTGAGAGCCCAGATTGAAGCCCATCGAGTCAGTGGAATGCTGTCAGCGGAAGTCATCTTTGCAATGGCAGTATGTTGCAACTTGGGAGAAAAACAAGAGAGGAAGAGATTATCTGAGGCACCCAATAACAATATGAATTCAGAAAATCAATACAAGCATTTTATTTTGTTAGAAGAGAGAAAAGTCACTTGAAATCCCTACCAGCGCACACTTGTAGAGCACTCAGCTACTGATCACGCACACCCTACTACCATGTGTGGGATTCAGCTTTCAGAACAAAAGAGCAATGTCTGTAGGCTTGCCACATGCCCTCACCAGTGGGCTTCCAGTTTATCCTATGTAGACTAGTGGATGCACACAACCAGCTGTCTTACAAGAGCCAGGACTTGCGGTAGCTTCTTAGGGGGGAAAAAGAAGAAAACTCCTACACCACCACTGGTCTTGTAAAAGAGCCCTTGGCAAGAAATACTAAAGCAGGGTCCCCAGTTTTGTGAAGCCTGTCAGTGCCACAGGAATTCTGAGAAGGGGTCGAGGGGGCACCGCCACCACCAAGCGGCTGCCAAGGAGGCAGGTCCAGGAAGCAAACAAGATCTCTCACAGATGCACACATCTGCCACTGTGCATGCATCTTTCACACATCTGCCTGCACACATACTTTGTTTGACTCAGTGTTCTGAGGATGGGGAGAGAGAAAGGAAGAAGTGTGAGCCGGAGGTGAGAGAGCTCTGTCTTAGACTCTGCTCTCTGTATTCCCTCTTCCACAATATGGGCTCACAAGGTGCCATCAGACACTTCCACAAACACCCCACTAGGGATCCCTGCAGCAGAGGATTTTCCCAGTTAAACAGGATCTGGTAGGCGATCAGGTGTTTGGCAGTCTTACCCCAGAAGCCCTTTCCCACTCCAGCGCTTAGGTGTGAGTCCAAGGTGCAGACGCTCCACTCCACGGATCAAAGTCACACTTAACGGTTTCTTTAAAAAAAATAAATCACAACACAGGCAGGGTCTTTATTGCCACACCAAGTCAGTTTTGTTAAATTTACTTCCTATGCAACAGCAGGCCAAGTCCAGTTTCCAATTCTGCTTGTGAGTTTAAAATACAGCAGGGAGGAATGTAGGTAGACAATCAGTGTCATTGGATTCACCCAAGTTTAGTATTACAAGAGGGGGGAAAAATTCTCACTGTTTACCTTCTCTCCACCATACATCAATTTATAAACCTCTCTTAACCTCCACCTTTCCTCCTGACTATAGAACCAAGATGTATGGTTTTGGAAAAACATACACAAATGGTTTCATCAAAACACAACAGAGACTTTCCCTCCAACTCACCCACATGTAGAATATGACCTGAGTTTTGGGGAAACAGGACTGAACCAGGTGGGCTTGGCCCTGATCCAACACAGCCCTTCTTATGTTCTTATCCTAAGAGAATCCCAACTGAACCAGACAGACTGGATCACCACATGGCTGAGAAGCGGCTTACCCCTTCGCTGTGCTGCACCACAGTGGCAATATTTTGCAGGGACTGGAAATTGTGTGCATTCACGGAGCCAAATTCAACGATCTCATCGTCAACTTGCAGGCCCTTCACAGCGGAGGAGAAGAAACCACATTCATATGGGCTGGCCCAGGCAAAGTCAATCAGAAACTGGCAATCCCACATTTAGAAAAGCTAGACTTGCACCCAGCGGCTGGCTTTTGGGTTGGTCACGATACTGCTTTTGGGACTGTGTCTCTGGGGCAAAAGTGAGAACTACCCGTTGAAACCAGTAAAAATCATCGTCTCTTAGCATAGCTGTGACTAGGCAGCAGTGCGTCCACTCAGAAAAGGCAAGAGTGCACTGACCAATTCAGCTCTTCTTAAGCTAGATGGATCAGTGGTCTGACTCCACATTAGGTAGCTTTCTGTGTTCCTATGAACCAGAAAAGTTCACTGCCAGAAAAACCGAATTATCACCCTGCCTTTTCATCTGCACAGTAGTGTTTTCTGTCCCATCTGCCACACCTAAGATGTGCACGGGGATTTGCATGGGGTAGCACCAGTGTAAGTGTACTTGCCGAGAAGCTTGCTGGAGAACCAGGGGTCACGGCATTCACTCTGGCAAAAGGCCGAAGCAAGGTCTGACTCTGGCTCCTGGCCTCGGCTTGAGCTTCCGCCTCATCCCTTTCCCGCTTCTCCTTCTCCCGAGCGTGCAGCTGGTGGAGAGCTTCTTCCACCTGATGCATCAATGCCTTGTGATCATTCTGCAAACCTGCAGGCGACAGACATCCGTAATCTAAAAGCAGCCAGGCCAGGAGGAACCAAGTTCCAACACTACAGAGGTAACGAAACTGAGCCCAAACCTTCATCTCCTCCATCAATGACACCCTGAACAGTTCCCCTGTTCGTCTGCATTACATTTTGCTCTGCTTTGTATCAAAATAAAAATTCTTGTTCAAGCTTGGTAGACAGGCACCTCTGTAGACATCAGCCAGCCTCTTGACACATTGCTGCTTCTTTCATTTCTGCTTCACTGCAAGGAAAAACAAAGTGAGGACTAGAAACTTACAGATGACGTTGTGTCTCGCCGTCCGGACTTGGTAGATATCAACATCATCACGGGGATAGCCTTCCACGTCCACGAGTGGCTCGTTCATCCCAACTCCTTTTTGCTGTGGGAAAATTACAAATTATTATATAAAGGATCTTTTGAGACCTTTTCCAAAGAACAAACGAGCACCTTGCTATCAAAGGGAGACTCAAACAGCAGGTTTTTAATATTTCAGTAATCCAAAACACTGCAGAAATAAACAAGGACCTGAGGGGGTCTCAAACATCCGCTACCATCCTGCAACACACTGAACATAACTGCCTTGCACTAACTTATATCACTGGTCTTACAACATTGGATACCCTTACAAAAATGCTATAAGTTGAGCATTATTATCCTCATTTTGCAGATAGGGAAGGCTGAGGGGGAGTGGCTTGCCAAAGAACACCTGGGAGAATTCATGGCAGAGGTTATATTCAAACTGGAGAAGTCCTCACCTCCAGCCCAGATTCTCACACTAGCACTTAGTACCATCTCACTTCAGTCAGGGATCTCAGGCAGGACAAATCTCTCATCATTTAAGTCCCTGATTGTTTTAACTGGTGATGGCTGGAATCTTCTTATTTATTTATTTAAATTTGATTTGTACCCTTCCTTTCTCCCCAAAGGGTGCCCAAGGCAGGGTGATCTGCATGAAGTATGGGCGTGATCACTGAACTGGTTCAAATCTCCATTCAAGCCCCTTGTTCAGAATAAATCCAGACTACATATCTGCAAAGGGGCTAACAGGAAGGCTGGTCACAGGAGACAGGTAAGAACAAACTCCCAACCCCCTGAAATAGCGTTTCTCAAAATGTGCTCCTAAGAGTCTGGGGGCTCCCCAAGACCCCTTCAAGGGCTCCAAAAGTGGCCACCATCTGCCCCCTGTCTGGTTTGTGTTGGCACTCTGGGGCTCCCACAGACTCCTCTTAGCAATGCAAAGCACCCTGGAGATCAAAAAGTTTGAGAACTGATGCCCTAAAGCAGGGGCGTCCAAAGTTTTTGGCTGGAGGGCCACATCATCTCCCTGACACTGTGTCGGGGGCCTGACACTGTGTCGGGGAAAAAAGAATTAATTTACATTTAAAATTTGAATAAATTTGCATAAGTTTACATGAATGAACTTTATTAAAGATGAACTTATATGAATGAATGAAGGTGTGGTAATAGCTCAAGGCCTATAAAAGACCTTGCACAAAGCAAGGCTGGCCTTTCCTTTGCAGCCGCTACTGCATCACAGATGTGAAACAACAAGCAAGTGGAGGGAACCCTCATCCACAGCTCATGTGAGAGGTCAAACAGTTGCCCTCATGCTGAGAGCAGTTGCATCGGGCCAGTGTGGGCTCCAACAAATCACCGGAGGGCCAGAGGCTCACTGGAGACTGGGGACTCCCTGAGGGCCGCATTGGGAAACCTCATGGGCCGCATGTGGCCCCAGGGCCAGGGTTTGGGCACCCCTGCCCTAAAGTTTCTGTTTCAGGAGCTGAAGGGGAGGAGCAAGCAGCCAGGACATCTGTCTGAAAATCCCACCCCCTGCAATGACTCAGCAAGTGGTTCTAGCAAACCATTTCTGCCCAGTCCACAAGTGTACACATTTGAACCCTGATGCATATATGCAACATTGGGCAGAAATGGCTTAAGGAGCAGCCAAAGGATGGATTCCACCTACCCACGTTTCAATACATTTAGCACATCCAATAGCATGTTTCCGAGTTCGGGACCAGAGACCAGATTCAATACCCGAAACCAAAACAAATTTCATCCTATATAAGTGGATCGGTACTGCTCAAATTGAAGCTGGACTAGATGGGCCTTTGACCTGATCCAGTGGGGCGCTTCTTATGTTCTTACCCATCTTATATAAACATCCAAGGCCATATGATTCTAGGTCCTTACCCTGGAGCCAGCCCCACTGAGTACAATGGAACCCACTTCTGAGTAAACATACATAGGGCTGTGCTGCAAGCAAAACTGCTTCCACAGATGCAGATGGAGCAGCCACATGCATTTTTTTTAAAGAAGCATTAAAAAACAGAAAGATAAATAGGAAAAAAAAGAGGTTTCTGTGGCACAAAATACACATGAAATGTTGGCGGCTGCAGCTCACACATATGAAACTGGAAGGTAACTGACCACTCTGCAAGAGGTACATAATCTTGCATGGTTTTGCATGCAGGTAGCCCCAAAGGTTAATGCACACCTGCCCTGCCCAGACCACCGTCCCATGGCTGGACACTCACATCCTCCAGGACCTCATAGTAAGCCTTGATCTGGGCTTCAATCTCATCCTTCTTCTTCAGCAGAAGCTGCACATCACTCATGGTCACTGCTGGTTTGGAGCCTGGATCTTGCTGGGACATCTCGGGGGTGGGGGGGGAGCACTGAAAAGCAAAACAGGCAGAGCAATTGCAACTCTTGCAACAGCAAAGCAAACAGCTACTACGGAGCGCGAGGGCAGCCAAAACAGCTGCGTTCTGCAGGGAACGCGCAGCCAGCCTAGGAAGGGCGGGGCAGAGCAAGAAGAATCCACCTATGCCTGCAGCCCAGTTTCTGAATGGCAGGGGGCGTGGCTACAGGCAAAAGGGGCGGGGCGAGTGGCATTTCTGTCTTGGCAGTTGCAGAAGGAGAATGGCGTTTAGTGTGCAATTAATTGCACGCATGCCAGGATGTCCTGCAAAGCAGGGAGTCACACGTGTGCACGCATAGCTTGGAGACTGCAGCGTCCCAGGGTGTCACATGTGTGAATGCAGCATCACAACTGTGCTTTGCTACAAGTTTGTGACACTGAGCCGGTGCAGGGACGGCTGTGCCGACTCAGGGCCCCATCCTGTGCAACTTTCCAGTGCGGGTGCAATCACAATGCAGCCCTAAGGAATGGGAACAAATGTTCCCTTACCTGGAGGAGGCCTCTTGACTGTTCCCCTACTGCAGAGTGCAGCATACGCCTTGTGTGCGTGTCTGCACCAGTGCTGGAAAACTGGATAGGATATGGCCCTCAGAGCCCAATCCTATCCAATTTTCCAGTGCCGGTGCAGCTGTGCCAATGGGGCATGCGCTGCATCTTGGCATGGGGCAGCAGTCACAGAGGCCTCCTTAAGGTATGGGAACATTTGTCCCCTTACTTTGGGGCTGCACCAGCACTGGAAAATTGGTTCGGATTGGGCTCTTAGGCAGCCATTTGGATTGTGCCATGGACAGGAGTCATTCTGAGCCCTTCCAGGAACTGAACCCAGGACCTAATTCAGGCAAAGCAGTTGCTCTACCACTTCGCCCCGTTCAACAGCACATCATGTGCAGGCCTCTACCATCCTTTATAGTTGCGCTGATGAGTTGCTTTTTTCCCAGCGGATTATGAGTTGCTGGCCCCGGAGGAGATCCTGGGGCTTGGTCCTGGTTCTAGTTAAGCCCTGGCTGCTTTTCCAGATCTGATGCACTTTGGATAGCCTGGAATGTTTACTGGTATATTCTGAAGCCTGCAAAGCTTACCCCAGTCTGGATTCAATTTCATGCAGCAGGGTGTGCAGAAAGCTGTGGCAGGACAGATTTTCCTTTATGCTCCCCTCCCCCTCTTTTCAACCTTCAAAATCTTTCTATTACTACTATGAAGCCACCACCCTCCCTTTTATCAATTACAGCAAGGAGTATTAATTGACATTTCTCGCCTCCCCGTAGTCTGCCTCTGCTATCCAAACAATATTGAACAATGGAGCCAAGGTGTCATTAATCGGTTTCAGACTTTTGTCCCAAATGGCCACATCCTGCTTTCTGGCATTTGCCACACATGACAGGAGAGTCTCAGCACAATCTTATGCAGCTCTATTGACTTCTCAGAGGGAAGCCCTATTGAGTCCAATCAGTGTCCGCCCAATAATGAGGCAAATTGAGGCAACAGCCACAGGTGGTAGATTCAAGGAGTGGCTGGATGGCCGGTGGCTCATGGAGCACCACTGACCTCTGCATTTGTCTCCCCACCTGCAAATTGAGGAGAAGAGGCAGCCAGAGAGAATTTAAGGTTTCACCCATGCAATCTTACTCTCACCTGCCTATCAAGCTGCAACTCTAGGGCTCTATGTTTGTCTGTGGCTCTCCAGGAGGCACTAAGCTTGGACTAAAGACGTTCCACCCTCTTTGGGCATCCTGATGCCAAGCTAGGAGTCAGCCTGTCACCTTCACCATTCCTCCACACACATTATTTCATAAATTGTCACAACAGCAAGGAAGGCAGGCCAGTGTGAGCCTCCTAGGGAAGTGGGGAGCTGGAACTGCGGGATAGTAACTTGCTAAGGACACTATTGTGAGTTCTTGGCCAATGACTTCTCTGCTCACATTTTGCCACCACGTTAGCTATGACACATACACATACTCACCCCCCCTTCTATCATGGAGAGAAAGTCAGCATATCTTTTGGGTTAAATATTTCCATGTTGAGGAGGAGGAGCTCTCTCTCTCTCCTCTTTTGCTATATCAGAAGGTTCCAATGCTGTCCCTGTCTCTCTCTCCCTCTCGGTGTCATCATCTCTTGCATTGCCACAGGGAAAAACAACATGGTGAGGCTTTAAAACTGTCACATTTTGGAAACAGGCTGGGAGTAAGTTTTTCTTCTGGATTCAGTTTGGGGGGAAAAAATAATTCATTTTTTTTTTTTTTTTTTGTTTTCATCCTTATTCACTAGACAACCTACACAGATAAAGGGCAGAAGGTAAGATAAAGATGTAATTGAATATTTTCTCTGCAGAGAAGTGTTTATACTGGCAATGTTTCTAGAGTAATTCAGCAGGAAGTTCTCCTGCACAAACTTCCAATGACATCAGTGTTCATCACTGTGCAGGAGAACCTCCCACTTGCTTGGGCATTTAGCAATTACTAGGTAGACTTGACAGCATCACAAGTGCAGCATTCGTGGTTCTTTATACATTTATTTTCTATTTAGAACACCAAGTTTCCTATAACTGCATTAAATTCCTACATAGGAGTGAACTATTTACAGATGCTGACAGAGATTGGGACTTCTTACACATCGCACAAGGCAAACCTGATCTACCGCTGAGTGCAGACTCAGCTGGCAATCCCAGGTCTCTGGTGGAATGTATGCCTGTAAAATATCTGTGCTCACAATCACAGTTGCCCCATCCAGATGTTACAGTTGTTAGGTATAAGTTGAAAATATCTTTGATGTACACTTGAGATTTTAATGTCTGGATAGACCCAGAGTTTTAAGTTTATAATCTAGTTTTATAGTTTCTGATGTCTGAGATGGCATAGCAAGTGCTGAAGCCCCCGGACACAGTTCCTTGCCACACAAAATGGTGGTCCCTTAGGCTGCAATCCTATCCACATTTTCCTGGGAGTAAGCTTCATTGACTATAATGGGACTTACTTCTAAGTAGACAAACACAGGATTGGGCTTTAAGTCCCTTAAGAAGCAGTGCACCAGCCAGCACCTTCTCTCTTCCTTCTCCTCCCGTTTCGTGGTTTCCAAAATGAAAATGGGAATGGCGAAGAAGAGGATAAGAGAGTGATTGAAGTTGCTCTAGCCCAGGGGTGTCAAACTCGTTTCATACAGAGGGCCAAATGATATTCATGATACCTGCTGAGGGCCGGAAGTGACGTCGTTAGGCAGGAAGTGATGTCATTAAACAACTCATAACCAAAAACTAGCACTTTTTCCTCACTTAGGAATTCATTAACTTCAAATGACAGAAGAGAAAACATGCAAACCTTTATCATATTTCAAGATATGGGAGAGCCCAATTTTCATGGGGGCTGCCCTTTTAGCAGTAACACCTCAGCACTGCTCAGCAGCTAAGAGCCTTAGGGCCAGATAAAAAGCTTCCGCGGGCCACATCCAGCCCCAGGGCCTTATGTTTGACACCCCTGCTCTAGCCCACAATTCTATACATCCTGTATAATTTCCTTCTGCCTTTTTGAATCCAGTGAGTGGGAGGTGGAGGCGCAGCAGAGTAGGGTGAGCTGGTAAAAGCAGGTGGCAAGCACCATGTCAGTCTGCTGCCTTAGGCAACCACCTCAGTTGGCCTCGTGGACCGGCTGGCCCTGTTTATAAAGACATCTTACAGTGAACTTACACTTCAATCTTAGGCATGTCTGCTCAGAATTAAGTCCCACTGGGTTCCATGGGGCTTACTCCCAAGATGAGACTCCAGCCTGTATTTCTACTGTATTTGATGTGCAATTGCAAAGTACTAATATCAAGACTGTGACCCTAAGTTTGCAATCCTAAAGCACCTTCACTTGAGAGTGAGCCTCATTGAACCCAGTGGGACTGACTTCTAATCATAAAAGATTGTGCGCTAAGCCCCTTACCTAAAAGAAACTCCAGGACCCAACAATTCCAAGCAACTCTCATTTGTTTACTTTGGTCCATCAAATGACACAATAAGAAGAAAGCACTTCTTTTTAAGAATATTGTTCAAGAAGATAACTTAAAGCGCATCTCTGATCCCTTGATAGTCCTCAGTAAATGTTTTCCTAGAGAATTAATATTTAACTTAGGAAGGTTACCAAGCTGCATGCGAGTCCAAGCACTGGCCGTGGATGAAAAGAAAGACCCTTAAATAGCTGTGCCCGGGGGGGGGGGGGTTTGTACAAGATTGGCCAAGTTGGGCACTGGCAGAGAGAACCTGGCCAGGTCCACCCCTGAACCCAAGGTGCCACCAGGGAACAGGCAGAAGTCACTGCACTAGGTGTGCAGGGCCTTAGGAGTGGACCTCAACAGGTGGGAAACCCTGGCCTCTGAGCGGCCCGCTTGGAGGCAGGCTGTGCAGCATGGCCTTTCCCAGTTTGAAGAGACACTTGGCCAACAGTCTGAGGCTAAGAGGCAAAGAAGGAAGGCCCATAGCCAGGGAGACAGACCAGGGACAGAGTGCACTTGCTCCCAGTGTGGAAGGGATTGCCACTCCCAAATCGGCCTTTTCAGCCACACTAGACGCTGTTCCAGAACCATCATTCAGAGCGTGATACCACAGTCTTTCGAGACTGAAGGTTGCCAACAACAAAAGGTGTGCAGGGCTTTGACCCCCGGGCCTGCCAGCATTGCCATTCATCCAACCATCATCCAGACACGAAAGGAGGCCTATGAACCTCTCTTTGGGGTTTTTTATCCCACTGTTAATCTATCCATTGTATTGCAATGTTCCTTTTTCCCCCAACCAATCTAAGCATGATGACAGAGGGGCTAACCTGTTCTTTCCTGCTTATTGGAAAAGGAGAGGCATTTGTGTTGGAAGCCTTGGTGTTTAACCTCAGCCTGAGAGACAGAGATGTTTCGCTCAAATGTCAAACATTCAGAGGAGAACTTAGATCTGCTGAATGTAGTCAAAAATTCCAGAAGAACTTTTCACTTCAGGACAACCTGGACCACAAAAGCCTCAGTTCCGATATTAAACCATCCATATGAAACAGTAATTGCCATCACCCACTGCTTTTTGCTTTTCAGCCTGAAAGAGGCCAATTCCTCCACTTCCACTCCTTGACGTTCTGGGTTGGAAATGCCAAACAGGTGGGTCTGCCAGTGAGCTTGCAATTGCCTACGTGCCGTGGTGGTTGTGAGGTCATAGGTTTTGTTTGAATATGGAGGGGTGTGAAGGTGATTTCTTTAGGCTGCTGTGCTATTGGATGCTGGGGAGAGGGAGGAGAAGTTCCTGGCAAGAGGAATTTCCTGGGAAACCTGTGTCCAATTAACAGCCCTGGTCTAGCCTTCTGGGGGGATTGCTCTACACATGGCGCACTGCGGTCGGCAGAATGTTGCTCTGGAGTGCTCTTTGGATTCTTATGCAATAGAGAGCTGGCTGTTCAGATGCTTGGCTCAGTTTGTCTTCTGGGAGGCCAGTTGGAGGGGGTTGGGGGGGCACTGGGCCAAGTCACACATGGAGCAGCTGCTGCCATTCCTCATCCCTGCAAGGCATGTGTGTCAATGATGACACTTCAAGGCCTCCAAAGAGCTCAGGGCAATGTACATGGTCTTGATCCCCCCCGCCAAAAAAATTACTTTCAAAATAACCCTGATTGGCATGGAGTGCCCCAGTCCTGTAATCATCTTAGTCGCTCTCTTTTGCACCTTTTCCATTTCCACTATGTCTTTTTTGAGATGCGGCGATCCTTCTGCCCATTGACCTCATCTAGTCCATGCCTTCTTCCTCCTCCCTATGTTGGAAAAGGAAGTGGGAGATGTAATGGAACAGGATGTGTGGAGGAGAGCAGAGGAGAGTAGAGGCAGCAAAGGTGCCAACTTTTCCCCTGGCCTTGCTCCTGTGCCATTAACAGCCCATCACATGCAGAAATGAAGCAGGGTGAAGTTTTTCCCATCATATCTGTGCTAGGAAAAGACTCATTGACTTATTTTCTTCATATCAAGCTGATGTCACAGCTGCAGGAGCAGAGTCAGAAAAAAGTTGGCAACCCCAAGTGGTGGGTCTTTGGACCATGTTAGGGATTGTGAACAAGTGGGCTGTGCAAGAAGAAGATGATTTTAAGTGAATTTCAAATGTTTCCAAATCAAAGACAGTCCTAACTTCCCCCATTCTGTGGAGAGATTCAGAAATGCCAATTTTGGTGGCACTGAAAGGAGTTTACAGGATTGAAAAGCAACTGCTATTTGTTTTGAAGGCTGCCTCTTTTTATTGCAACAAAATGGGATTTGAGGAACTGGCGTACAGGGGCTTGGAAACAGGAAGCCGAGAAGTCGTATCTCATGTCATCAAGCAGGACAAGGTAAGGTGGAAGGGAGACAGTATTGCCAATACTGTTGGGTTGGGTGTGATGAAGCATTTGGCTAGCTTGAGGCATTGGTGGCTCATAGCTACTGGTTATCAGACATCTTCATTGGCAGAAGGAAATAATTTGGCAATTTGAATGTAGCCAGCAAAGGGGAAGCCAAAGGGGGTGTGCTGAGGGCTTTTGAGAGGTTGATTTTTCCCTTACCAGTTAGCAATGTCTACTCTCCTTACAACTTGTAGATTTCTAAATGCACAGATATTGCAAAAGCCCCCTCCCCCAAGTCTCCAACACTTCCATGTAACCAGGAAACAGCTCCTGTACAGATGAAGACATTTCTCATCATCATTAACTATGTATTACTATTATTCCCAGATTATATTTGTCTTGTCCTCGGCTCTCAACCCTGGAAATCAAGGTAAACTTGCTGCCTCAGATCCGCTCTATTGCGACTTTTAAGAAGGTGGTGGAATCCTTTTGTATCTCAGCAGCTGCACTGGCAGAAAGGGAGTCTCTGAATTCTACCGATTCCTTTTAGTGCATGTTTTATACCTTTCTGTGTGTCCAGTTTTATAATGATATCTTTACAATGTATCATTTGAACTGATGCCAGATAATTAATATAGGCAGGGCTGTTTGTGTTTTACGTGTATGCACGCGCACACACACACACTTTTAGGTATAAACCAGGGTTATGCACAGCACAGTTCCCTAGTAGGGCTCTAACCACAAGCATGCTTCAAGATTTTTTTCTCTAGTCAAGGGAAGAGTACAGAGCCTTAATTGTGAATAAGGGGAGCATGGTTAATTCAAAGTGCCTGGATATTAAACCCACCTAGTATTTTATAGTCTGATACTGCCTTGAAACATGAAGGTTCCAATGTCTATGTATCAGGATTACTAGCTTATTCCCCCCCCCATTTCGCCCCTCATTGCACAGAAATGGGCGAGCACCTAGTGAAGCATGGAGATGGCGTCAAAGACATTGCCTTTGAAGTGGAGGATTGTGATTTCATTGTGCAGGTAAAACCTTGGGTTTGGGTCTTCCCGTGCAACTCGTAAGCTTGCTATCCTACCAACACATGCGGTAAATGTTGCTTTTGCTGTTCCCCTCACTCAGAAAGCAAGAGAGCGTGGAGCCCTGATTGTGAAAGAACCCTGGATAGTGGAGGATAAGCATGGGAAAGTGAAATTTGCTGTCGTTCAGACGGTAAAGCAATCTTGGTTTTGTCATTCACTTATTATTGTCATTGTTTAGTGTCTTGGCTGTATCTTTCCTGGGCCTCATCCATGGTTTGCAATGCTGTGCATCTGAGATAAGACACACACAGAGTAAATCCATTAATGAAAAACACTAGCCCTTTCTCTTAGGCTGGCTCAGATATATTTGAAAGCCTGTGGAATAGCTCCCAGCTCACCAGGGTGACATTAAAACATTGCAGTTTTTCTCCTCCTTCTGTTTAGTACGGAGACACCACACATACACTCATAGAAAAGATGGACTACAAAGGATTTTTCCTGCCTGGGTTTGAGAAGCCCCTCTTCAGGGACCCGCTGCTAAAAAAGCTGTAAGTACCCAGACCTTACTCAGATGAAGTTCCCATTGTAACAATAGTTAGACCAGGGGTGCCCAAACCCCGGCCCTGGGGCCACATGCAGCCCTCGAGGACTCCCAACGCGGCCCTCAGAGAGACCCCAGTCTCCAATGAGCCTCTGGCCCTCCAGAAACTTGCTGGAGCCCGCACTGGCCCAACGCAACTGCTCTCAGCGTGAGGGCGACTGTTTGACCTCTCGTGTGAGCTGTGGGATGAGGGCTCCCTCCACTGCTTGCTGTTTCACGTCTGTGATGCAGTAGTGGCAGCAGAGAAAAGGCCAGCCTTGCTTTGTGCAAGGTCTTTTATAGGCCTTGAGCTATTGCAAGACCTTCATTCATTCATATAAGTTCCATCTCTAGTATATTAATTTATGTAAACTTATGTAAATTTTAAATGTAAATTAATTCTCCCCCCCCCCCGGCCCCCAACACAGTGTCAGAGATGATGTGGCCCTCCTGCTGAAAACTTTGGACACCCCTGAGTTAGACTGACGGCCTCTCCATGCTCTACAAGGCAGCAAACCCAAATGTGCCGTGGAGAGTCTGTTATGAGCAGACCTGAGTGCACAGTACTCTGTCTCTTGACACAACAATTTTAAGTGTAAACCTGAAAAATCTGTTTTCTTCCACCAACATTCCTTCCTGTTAGTCCTCCATGTTATCCCCAAAATAACCCTGCAGAGAGGCTGAGAGAGAGTGACTGGCTCACCCAGTGAGTTTTATAGCAGAGTGGGAATTGCAACCCAGTTGCCTCTGGTTCTTGTCCTATAACTACTATGCCACACTGCTCTCCAAAATATGTATCTAGCAGGGTTATTGCAAGGATTACAAGATAATTTCTTACACTTTTAAAATCTAGCCCTACACCCACTGAAGGGATTCAGGCCAGTGTATGCAATTCTTCTCTTATCCATTTTATCCTCACACTGACCCTGTGAGGTAGGCTAGGATGAGAAGGGTGGGGAAGAGAGAGAAACTGGCTCCAGGTCACCCTGAGCAAAGATTTGAATAAAGGTCTCCCAGTGCTAGATTGACACTCTAAGCATTGCATGGGGGAGGGGGCTGTAGCTCAGTGGCAGAGCGCCTGCTTGCATACACAGGGCACCTGGCTTAATCCCTGGCTGTATTGCTGAGTAAGACTTTGGTAGCAGCTTTTCAGGGTTTCAGAAATGAGTCTTCCAGTCAGTTGACAAAACTAAGCTAGATGGACTGTCGGCCTGACATAGCACGAAGCAGCTTCCTATGTTCTTAAGTCACACTGGTTCAGACTTCTGCCATCTTCAGGCAGGAAGTCCTTGGTCAAAGGGAGCCTGGGCTTTGTGAGTTTGGGTGGGAGGATGTGCTGCTCTTTTGGGACACCCACAGTTATGATATCACTGTAAACATGGATTTCTCTTTGAAAATAAGTCACAGCTGCCCTTTCCTTTCCCAGGCCACCTGGAAAGCTAAGTTTCATTGATCACGTGGTGGGGAACCAGCCTGATCAGGATATGGTCCCAGTGGTGGAATGGTGAGAACATCTCTTCTGATGAAATGCAGATATTTCTGAGCACTTGCAATGATCCCCCATGAAACCAAGAGATGTTAGCAGGAGGCCCATTTTCTATGAAAAAGGACATCAGAAGAGCCTGCTGGAAACAAGCCTGGTCTGTATTGCAGACCAAGGATATGCCTTTGAGAAACCCAAAGGGAATTATTCCTGCTGTTGTTCCCAGCAACTAGTACTGCGATGTACACTGTTTGTGAACATGGAGTTCTATGTAGGTCTGAGGGCAAATAGCTATTAATAGATCCCCCTCCTGGAATTTCTCTAAGGCTGCAATCCTACACACATTTACCTGGAAGTGAGATCCATTGAACAAATTAGTACATATTTCTGAGTAAACATGTATAGGACTGTGCTGTAACGTCCTTTCAAAGCCATCTAAGCTCATAGCCTCCAACATTGCTTTTTGTGGTAAAGAATTCCATGAGTTAACTTTGCAGTGTTCAAAGAACAGAGAGAGGCAATGGCTAAACAATGACTACCAGGTAAGCTACTTTTCATATAGCTGAATAGCAACTGCAAGTATTAAAAGTAGTTTTTCACTCCTTTTTTCCTTTGTAGTTGTATAGTAGTTTAGCAGTTCACCTGACACTAATAGACAGGCATCCCAAGAATTGCCAGCAGAGGGCATGGCAGCCCTGTTTCTGTTCCATTCCTATTGCTGCTATTGTTGTTGTTGGCAACCTTCAGTCTCGAAAGACTCTGGTATCGTGCCCCGAAAGGTGGTTCTGGAACAGAGTCTAGTGTGGCTGAAAAGGCTGATTCGGGAGTGACAGTCCCTTCCACACTGGGAGCAAGTGCAGTCTGTCCCTGGTCTGTCTCCCTGGCTATGGGCCTTCCTTCTTTGCCTTGTTAGCCACTTGTTGGCCAAGTGTCTCTTCAAACTGGGAAAGGCCATGCTGCACAGCCTGCCTCCAAGTGGGTCGCTCAGAGGCCAGGGTTTCCCACCTGTTGAGGTCCACTCCTAAGGCCTTCAGATCCCTCTTGCAGATGTCCCTGTATCGCAGCTGTGGTCTACCTGTAGGGCGCTAGTTGCCTAATATTCAGTGTTGGCATTTCTTGGAGGGCACTTGGAAAATCATGCTGTGAACAGGATGCTGGCTTAGCCCTGCAAGGCTTTTCTTAGGTTCTTTGTTGCCTAAAAGGAATGAGATCCAGGCCTCAACTTTTTTCTATTCTGTTTTCAAACTGA
The DNA here is from genome assembly GCF_035046505.1 of Tiliqua scincoides. Taxonomy (NCBI): domain Eukaryota; kingdom Metazoa; phylum Chordata; class Lepidosauria; order Squamata; family Scincidae; genus Tiliqua; species Tiliqua scincoides. Next base: position 14,134,524 of record NC_089834.1, read on the forward strand.
GTTTTTCAGGGAAATGCAGTTTGAAATACTATATCATGAAGCAAGTTCTGACATTCCTACCTTGTTTGATCTTCCAAGTGGCAAGGCCTCTGGTCTATTTCAGCATTCGGTGATTAACTTTGCAAGGAAGGCGGGGACCGAGAGAGGAGTGGAAAATCACCAAGATGGCTGAGGATAGCCTTTGCGCTTTCACCTTCTTACCTGTATCTGTGTCCATCAATTCCTGGAGACCATGGATGTTGGAAAACCTTCTGTTGGCCTGATCTGGAATATGCAGTGACACTTCCTGTGTATCCACAGGTACCAAAAAAACCTCCTGTTCCATCGTTTCTGGTCTGTGGACGACAAACAGTTGCACACAGCATTCAGTGCCCTCCGGTCTATCGTGGTGGCCAATTACGAAGAAACTATTAAGATGCCCATTAATGAGCCTGCTTTGGGGAAGAAAAAGTCTCAGATCCAGGTAAAGAAAAAATCCAGACTCCCTGGGCTATGACTAATTATGGCCACCTCAATGCAAACTCCATTCATTTTAAATGTATGGCTATTCCACCCTTCATCCAAGAACACAGTAGTGTTGTGGAGTGGGTGAACTTCAACCAGGAACACCAGGGTTCATATCGACCATAGGCTGTAAAGCAGTGAAGGTGATCTTGGGCTTGTCATTCTGTCTCTGTACCTAACCTACCTCAGATTTGTGTGTGTGTGTGTGTGTGAATACAGAACATAAGAACATAAGAACAGCCCCACTGGATCAGGCCATAGGCCCATCTAGTCCAGCTTCCTGTATCTCACAGCGGCCCACCAAATGCCCCAGGGAGCACACCAGATAACAAGAGACCTCATCCTGGTGCCCTCCCCTACATCTGGCATTCTGACTTAACCCATTTCTAAAATCAGGAGGTTGCGCATACACATCATGGCTTGTAACCCATAATGGATTTTTCCTCCAGAAACGCGTCCAATCCCCTTTTAAAGGCGTCTAGGCTAGACGCCAGCACCACATCCTGTGGCAAGGAGTTCCACAGACCGACCACACGCTGAGTAAAGAAATATTTTCTTTTGTCTGTCCTAACCCGCCCAACACTCAATTTTAGTGGATGTCCCCTGGTTCTGGTATTATGTGAGAGTGTAAAGAGCATCTCCCTATCCACTCTGTCCATTCCCTGCATAATTTTGTATGTCTCAATCATGTCCCCCCTCAAGCGTCTCTTTTCTAGGCTGAAGAGGCCCAAACGCCGTAGCCTTTCCTCATAAGGAAGGTGCCCCAGCCCCGTAATCATCTTAGTCGCTCTCTTTTGCACCTTTTCCATTTCCACTATGTCTTTTTTGAGATGCGGCGACCAGAACTGGACACAATACTCCAGGTGTGGCCTTACCATAGATTTGTACAACGGCATTATAATACTAGCCGTTTTGTTCTCAATACCCTTCCTAATGATCCCAAGCATAGAATTGGCCTTCTTCACTGCCGCTGCACATTGGGTCGACACTTTCATCGACCTGTCCACCACCACCCCAAGATCTCTCTCCTGATCTGTCACAGACAGCTCAGAACCCATCAGCCTATATGTAAAGTTTTGATTTTTTGCCCCAATGTGCATGACTTTACACTTACTGACATTGAAGCGCATCTGCCATTTTGCTGCCCATTCTGCCAGTCTGGAGAGATCCTTCTGGAGCTCCTCACAATCACTTCTGGTCTTTACCACTCGGAAAAGTTTGGTGTCATCTGCAAACTTAGCCACTTCACTGCTCAACCCTGTCTCCAGGTCATTTATGAAGAGGTTGAAAAGCACCGGTCCCAGGACAGATCCTTGGGGCACACCGCTTTTCACCTCTCTCCATTGTGAAAATTGCCCATTGACACCCACTCTCTGCTTCCTGGCCTCCAACCAGTTCTCAGTCCACGAGAGGACCTGTCCTCTAATTCCCTGACTGTGGAGTTTTTTCAGTAGCCTTTGGTGAGGGACCGTGTCAAACGCCTTCTGAAAGTCCAGATATATAATGTCCACGGGTTCTCCCGCATCCACATGCCTGTTGACCTTTTCAAAGAATTCTATAAGGTTCGTGAGGCAAGACTTACCCTTACAGAAGCCATGCTGACTCTCCCTCAGCAAGGCCTGTTCGTCTATGTGTTTTGAGATCCTATCTTTGATGAGGCATTCCACCATCTTACCCGGTATGGATGTTAGGCTGACCGGCCTATAGTTTCCCGGGTCCCCCCTCTTTCCCTTTTTAAAAATAGGCGTGACATTTGCTATCCTCCAATCTTCTGGCACCGTGGCCGTTTTGAGGGACAAGTTGCATACCTTAGTCAAGAGATCTGCAAGAAAAGGTTAACCCTTTTGCATGCGGCTCTGCACTTAATGGAGAAACTGTAACAAGCAAATTAATATGGCACTCTCCTCTCTAAGGGCTGGTCAGAGGTCTTGTTAGCCCAAAATGCTGGAGCCTAACTTTGAGGAGCCCCAGTTCAAGATCTGCCCAGGTGCCTTAAAACAGAAAAACGCATTTATTTTTTGTGAAAACACAAGAGGTTTTGACTCTAGCAAACAGAATACTTACGTTTGCAAGCTATTGGTTGGTGCATACACACTTACTAAAAAAATCCAGTATAGTCAGTTTAAAACAGTTGAAAAACTGCTAGGTGAAGAGAAGTGAATTTGTGGCATTACCCATTCCAGCCAATCGGGGTTGAACTGAACACGCACATAACTGGTTTCCCATGATTAAGATGATACATTTGAACATACTGAGTGCTTCCACAGCAACTTTGTACAGACTGAATGTGTATTTTCTGCCCCGTAGGAATATGTTGATTATTATGGCGGAGCTGGTGTCCAGCACATTGCTCTGAATACCTCAGACATTATTGCTTCGGTAAGGCTTGTTGTCTCCCCACCCATTCACCTAAAACGGCTTTCCTTTGGAGTGACTTCTATTATGCTAACAGACCTGTGTGGATGTAGATCACAAACCTGAAAGAACGGGGAATGGAGTTCATGGCTGTTCCATCTGCCTACTACCAGCAGCTCCGTCAGAAGCTGAAATCCGCCAAGATCAAGGTGAAGGAAAACATCGACAAACTGGAGGTCAGTGAGCCACGGGGACCCTGTGACATGTCACGTGGTTACCTCAAATTCATTTAGCACTGTTTCTCTTGATGGGAATCTAAAGCATTTTACAACACTCTTTGCTTTTAAAGTAGGAGGGGGAAGATATAAATGAGACAGGCAGATTTTGATGAACAAAGCACCAAAAATTAAGAGGGGCATTGACATTTTTAAAAACACAGCCCCCGCCCCCAGGCTTACAATCTAAGAATAAAGACCAGACACTTTAGAGAGGAAGAGAATGGAAAGTAAAAAGCTGAGTCAGGATAAACCAGAGTCAGACATGTTTCAAGGAGGCATTGGATGTAATCCCAGAGGAAGAAGGTCAGGTGGAAGGGCACTCCAGCCATTGGGGAAAGGAACTGAAGGCAGGAAAAGAGGGAGAGATCTTGGGCTAAACAAGAAGATTGAAATCTGTCCTTTGAACTATCTTGAGAGGAGCAAACATAGAAAGGCGTTCAGGCAAGTGGCTATTTACAAAAGTGATCTAAAGATGGATATGAGATGAGGGACCTTGCATGCTGGAGCGGGGGGGGGGTACCAAAGGAGGGAATACAACTTGTACTTCCTGTTTTGGTGTTTCAATGTCATATGCATCACCACCAAGAGAGGACCTCCCAATCTCATCCATTTCTCAGCCTGTTTCATTATTGGTGTTTCCTTTTAATCTTTAAAGGAACTTAAAATCCTTGTTGACTTTGATGAGAGAGGCTATCTGCTCCAGATCTTCACTAAACCCGTTCAGGACAGACCCACAGTCTTCCTTGAGGTCATACAGCGTTATAACCATCAGGTTTGTATATAACAAAAGATTAATTCTAAGATAAACAGAATCAAAACTGCTTTCACAGATGGCACAAAGGCAGCATTCAACTCCCACCTGGTGGATTTTGAGAAATGGGCATCATATAGAAAGTGGCAATGATAAAATTACCTTTATTCTAATGATGAGTTGTAAAAATGTGGACGGTTTCATTTGAGAGGTCTCAGCAAGGTGTATTTTTCTGCTCCCATGACTTCTTGACTGGTACGACTGCCAGCTGGGGTACTGCCTTATTCTCACCAACACAGGAGTTAGGAGGTCTGGAGTTACAGGTCTTGAAAGTGAAGTGTCCAACTAGGAGGGAATACTAGCACCTGAACCAGGATCCAGGACACAACTGCTGAAACACTAAGGGAGCTGCCCAGGAGAGGTAGTGCATGAGCACCAGCCAAGCAGCAATCTAGGCTTCCTCTCCCGCTGCATCAGTGGAGGCCTTGATCTTGGAAGCACTTTGGACAGGGTCGGCCCAGAACTTGGGGGGGATAGGCCTCATCCTACCTATCAAACATGGCAGCTTCTGTCTGCATTTGCCATATTTGTTTTTCTGATCCGGGTGGTAATCGTGGCGTGGGTGGGTCCTATGTCATACAAGGAGCCCAGGCATGGGTCACAGGATTTAGCACCATCCAAGAGGTGGAAGGTCCTTCACAGCAACTATTGCAGACTCCCCACTTGGGGGAAGCCAACACTTCCTGGTCCCAGTATGATCTGGGGTCTGCAGAGAGGCTCCCTTCCTCTTCCAAAGAGGTTCCATCCAACTTAGTCACTGGGAAATATTGGGTCCTGATAGATTTAAGACATTGCACTGGAACTCCAAACTTCATATGCAGCTGGAGAGATAGGTGAGAATCCATTCTGCACCCAAACAAGAGTTATTTTGAAGCAATTGGAAAGAAGGCATACATACCATTAGTCTAACTGTTCTGTATTTAACCCCTTGTGTGCAGGGATTTGGTGCTGGGAACTTCAAATCTTTGTTTGAAGCTATCGAAATGGACCAAGATGCCCGAGGAAATCTCACTGTTCTGACACCCAACGGAGAATCCGACTTCATGTAACGGGCAGCAGCGAGGAGGCAACTATACAAAAAGTGGCACATAACAGGAAAAAGGTTGGGAGGAAATTCAAGAGGCACCAAAATGGACTTCCCTACCCCTTCCATCTTCAGAAAAGAGTGGTTAGCACTACCAGGCAGGGCTGGTTTTCCCAGAGCATGACCCACCACAGCATAGCCAAGCATAAAAAAATGGACAATGTTCCCCAACTCCCTCACTAGTTAAACTCTGGAAGCATGAAGAGAGGTGGTGAGACTCCTACTTCCTGTTTTAGTGCTTCCAATGTAATAGGCAATACCACCCTTAGGGACACTAAGATTGCTTGAACAGTTTTAATCAAGCTATCAGCCATTATTTTAAAAGACTTGGAAAAAATGTAATGCACACAAGTAGACCCCTAGTTGTCTGCGAGAGAAGAGGTACAAACTGACAACCTGTAAGCAGCATGTCCACAGTGAATCCAATCTAACAGTGCATTCTAAACAGCTGGAGACCAGTCCTGCCATCTAGCTTGTATTCTTCATGCAGATGACACTGTAAAAGAGAAAAAGGTCCAGGACAAACGTGGAAAGTTTCTGGAATTTCTATGACATGAAAACATTGTCTTCTATTTTTTGTTGAATAAAAAGATTCATGGCATGAAAGCTTCTTGTTGTGACACTTACGAGACTGAAATGTCTCAAATGAGTGTATTATGCTTTGTAGAACAGATTTCTCTAGTTCCATAATGCTCAGGGCAGATACATTCAAATGCAGTCAGTTCTTCTTAAAATGGCTTGTAACCAAGGCCATATCTCTGCATAAGTCTTGCTCCATTCTGTATTGTCCTGTTCTTTATTTCTATGAACTTCCCTCCCGTGCAGTCCTTTGCTCCTGCTCAAGCATTTAGAGCAGGAGTGTCCAAACCCCAGCCCTGGGGCCACTTGCGGCCCTCGAGGCCTCTCAATGTGGCCCTCAGGGAGCCCCCAGTCTCCAATGAGCCTCTGGCCCTCCGGAGATTTGTTGGAGCCCACACTGGCCCGATGCAAATGCTCTCAGTGTGAGGGCGACTGTTTGACCTCTCGTGTGAGCTGTGGGGTGAGGGCTCCCTCAACTGATTCTTGTTTCACATCTGATGCAGTAGCAGCAGGAAAGGAAAGGCCAGCCTTGCTTTGTGCAAGGCCTTTTATAGGCCTTGAACTATTGCAAGACCTTCATTCATTCATATAAGTCCATCTTTAATATATTCATTTATGTAAACTTATGTAAATTAATTCCAATTTTATATGTAAATTAATTCCTTTTTCCCCCGGCCCCCAACACAGTGTCAGAGAGATGTGTCCCTCCTGCCAAAAACTTTGGACACCCCTGATTTAGAGGGTAGGGTAACTAAGGTGCTCACATGTCCATCAGGCCCACAGAGTTTGCATCATTCCTACCTTGTGCTGTCCCCACATCCTTGTCAAGCACTGCTAGATACTTTCTGCACTGTGCAAGCCTAGAAGTTGGTATGGAAGATCTTGAGAATCTCAGCTTTCATTTAAAAATTGGAAAGTTGCCAGCCCTGTTTGCTGTGAAAGTTATACAGCTGTGACAACAAACATTTGAAGGAATTGGATTTCCAATGGCCAGGACTTTAGGTTTCTGATAACACCAAGCACCTTCCTTTCCAGATCTTAAAGGCAATGGTCTTGGTTTGGAAGACAAAAGGGGACTTCCTTGTATTTAAAGATAAAAGCATAGCATAAAAGCACTCTTGTGGAACTACAAGGCTCATCAAGTCCAGCATCCTGTTTGTTAAAATAGCCAACCAGATATCTATGGAGGAAGCTTAAACACACATGTTCCACAAAGGAGTCATTTTCAGAACCTTTGCCTCTCCTCTTACACATCTCCAAGTTCAGACTTTATACTTTTATGGATATTAAGCATTTCTCTAAAACAAGATGCCAGTCACATCTTTCTAATGTGTACAGGCAGGGTTCAAGTCCTGACAGGATTTATGATTATAGAGAATACACCAAACTGCAGGTTTTCTGTAAGAAAAGTCAGTATATTTATGGTTTGCTTTATAAAAGTTACTATAATACAATGGTACATAGTATTCAATTCACAAAAAATATGAACAAATATTTACATCATGACACACCCACAAAAAAACCCAAACACATTTCTTCAAAACAAGGTACATACTGATGACAGAGTCTAGATGCACAGAACGGTTCTAAATTACAGTTGTTTTTAAAAAAGGGAACCAAAATCTTAAAAATTCTCAATCTCAAAAGCAGAGATTTAATTCTGTGTATGTTTGCAAGAACATAAAAAGCAGATGTGATTTTATTGCAAACCATTTTCCTTCCCCCTTTTAAAGGAGGACCTTAGTTTTTCACATGGCAAATTAAAAACCAATCTTTTTACAGAATTAATGAAATAAGAACAAGGACCGTGACTTTTCCTTTCTAAGAACTACCTTCTGAATTTAGAGTGTCCTTTGTTCCCCCTCCCACAACTGTCTTATTCTAGCAGCTCCAGCCTGGGCTCCAAAAGTGCACATTCAGCTTCACATGAGCAGGGCTCACCTCATTGATGGAGAAGTCTTTGCTCATGGGATGCTGCGCATGTGTATTGAGAGCATCTTGGAGCTCCCAACTGTGGCTTTTCACTTCTACAAATACTACACTGGTATTTAAGGAAGAAAATTATAAAATAGAAGAAAATTTAAATTTGAAAAGAAAAATCAAAGTTGCAGATTTGCTTAAATACATTTTAGGTTGTCATTAATAGACTATACACATTTTCTTGTCTGAAATAAATAGATTTTTGCACGTTAAGGTATCTGAAAGGCAAATTTTAAAAAAAGCCTCAACTTGGCATTTTTTAAATCTTCAGCTTCTTAATGCTTCTAGTTTGATCTACGTATTTGACAAAAAAAGTTCTTTTGTACAGAATTTACATTATACATAGCTTGACACAAGCTGGAAATGCAGCCAGACCCCTCCCTCGGTGCCTTCCTCCCCCCCACAGTTTTCTACTCTGTTCTTTAGGTTTGGGGCTAGCATTCTTTTAAAAAAGAACTACAATAGTCACTTTAAACAAATTATTTACATGCTTTTGAAGTACAAAGAAAACAGCCAAAAACAAACAAAAATCAACATGTTTCTACAAGAAACGAAGAGAAGAGCCTGAACAGTTGCCTATGTACAGATGATGTGTCCATTTTAGACTTCAAAATTTCATTTTTTTTCCTCTTTTTAAAAAACATTTTATACAGAAATGCACTGAAATGATCCCTGAAAATAGATCACAAATGACAGAACTGAAACAACTTTCCATCAGAGTTTTAAAAAATTTTTCTCATTGTAGAAACAAGCTGTTAAACAATATAAATATCTGCCAGATGGGGACTGGCTTCCTCCTAAACTTCCAGGATTCAACCTCAAGCTGGAAAAAAAAATGATTGTGAGAAACCAAGTTGAATGGACATAAGCAAGCTGGGTCTGCAAGCACAGTGGGACACTTCCAACATACCACCAGTTTGAAGGCTCAACGGAAGCCATGGTGAACCTGCCCCAGGGTGGAAAAGCACAAAGCATACGGGTGGATTGACAAGACTTTGGCACTCCTCTTGAAAACAGGGTAAAGGGGGTTACAGTGGATACCTGATGTGCATGCAAGTCATGTTGACGGTTACATCTGCAATCTTTAGATCTAGACTGGGTTGTCATTCTTTTGAAAGATATGCTCTTAAGATTCTTAGTCTGAGTTGGGGCAGAATAGCTATCACCATTACTGATGAATTTTTCATGCACCCATAGCCCTTCAAGGAACAGAAGCCTAGCCACATCTAGAGGAAACAAAAGATACTATGGATGGAAAAGTTTAGGATGGACTCTTAAGTGAAGAAAAATGTTTTAACCAACCTCTCTCACTAAAGCTTTTCAGCAAGGCTTCAGTGGTACAATTATTCTCTATCTTCTCTTGTTTGGGTTTTCTGTCAAACTTCTAGAGGAGGAAGCCCTTTCAAGTTTTGAATAAGGTTACCCAGCAGAATAGTGGGGAGGCAGGTAGTTCTAGTATTACCATATTTCCCAAGATAATGATTTCTCTATGAAAGATATTAGAATTGTCCCAACAATTTGGTTAATACTCAAGAAGATGAGAATTTAAAACCTTCACAAGGAATTCATCTTGCATAAAGCCCCATGTTAATTTCAGTGGAGCTAGTGCTGGGGTGTTCCTTTTCGGGTCATGCCCCTAGTCTGAAAGAAGGGCAAAGAAGAGAACAGAAATATGTAAGCAGATTGCTCATACTAACAACAATGTCTATTCGGAAGGACATGAGATGTATGTGACTTTCTCAATGATCCAAAGTCATATCACCAATGTGATATTGATATCAGGTGCTGATCAGAAAGCAAGAAGTGTGTAAAAGAAATGAGAAGTTGGATTTCATCCAGCCAGTTTCTTAAAGAGACTCTATCTTCTACACCCAACTGCTACTGTAAATTCAGACTAATCAATCCACCTGGTCAAGAGCTCTGCTAGAAACATAGATAAGGCAGTGCATGTTGGTTTGAGTTTGCCTGCTTCTCTAGGCTTTTGGCAGTCAGAATGGGGAGCTCTATTCCATTCTGGACACTGCATATAAAAGGTTGAAACTGGCACATCTGACAAGCAACCTTTGGAGGGACTTGCTAGCAAAATTCTACCACCTCAATGGAAATGAAATACAGTAGCCAGATGACAAGGGACATAAAATGCTGAAATCATCTTGGGTTAGTCAGTCTTAGCTGACTGAGACACTATTTATATGTGTTTACATTGAGTTATATCTTGTCTAGCAAATTAATATTCTATACAGCAATTTAAAGTCCAACATGCCCAATCCAAGTACAAAAGACTGATGAGCACAAAAAGTGGGCAAATAGTTTAAAGATCAGCCACATCTTAAAATTTTCAATAGACTTTGGACTCATTTTAACAGGAACAACTACCTTATCCCCACCCCTTCTTACCACCTTAGAAATGTCATTGCAATGATTCCTTGGGTCAATCCTAACACTTCTCAATTAAGATTTGCTGTGGTTTGTTCACAGGCACTAAACTAGGTCAAAACAGACATTTCAGATTGATTTTTATGAGACCAATAAGTCTGTCTGCTGATGAAAATCAGTATAAAACAGTATTACTTAAGATCATAAAACAACTATTCTATCTGGTTGAGGAAAGCAGGGATTCTTTTATAAGTGGACCCGGAAGCTTTTGACTGAGAAGAAACAAATATTGAAGACTGCCTATTAGGAGCTTTCAAAATAAGAGGAATATGCTAATAAAAGCTGAATAGTATAGTTAGAGGTCCGAGTACCAAGAAACAGATTTCATCCTAGTGTGTGTTCCAGCGGGCCTTGCTTGCATGGCCTTGAATAATTTTGGTGGTTTTGAGCAAAAGTCTCCACACAGTGTGAATGGAGATTGCAGTGTTAGAAGTCACACTCAGAATGTTGTGTGACCAAATATTTCTTCTGCAGAATCAAAAACAGTTGCAATCATTTTTTCACTCAATCTGTAGTATTCAAATAATGGCTAGTGACATCTTCCTTATAAACCTGGTGCTGTTAACTACTTTTATCTATCCAATTATAGAGCTACTATACCTATTCCCTTCCAAGAGGATCAGGATATAGTGTGGAAAAATCAGAGATGGTAATTCTAATAAAGATCTGAGCACTCTCTCTGAGGCAGAGATGGAAGAAGAGCCTGTGCTTTGAAAGCCCTGATAGAACATCTTGCCCCAATCCAGCATTTAGTGACATACAACCTTATGTTCCATTAACAGCTTTTGCTCTGTTCAGTCCCAGCCAGCTTCCATTCAAACTGTGGCTTCTTTTTCAGTCTCTGCTTCACATTTAAAAAAAAGAAATGCTGAATGTCTTCTTCCCCCCTCCCTCCATAAACATAATTAATGAGGAAAAGGTAGCAGCATATTTATGGAAAGAGAAATATTTTTTAAACAATAAAAAAGTACCTTGCTCTACCCATGAGAGCTATGCCATTATGGACTGAGCAGAGGGGAGGAAAAAGATAGTGTTTTGATTTATAGTGCCACTGAATAATGGGAACAATTCACAAGGAGGTGTGGAAGAGTGGGGACTGGATCTGAAGATGAAAAGCACCTGCACCTTGAAGTGTTCTTGTGTGCATGTCTGCAGTTTGCCCTTCTGACAGAAAGTCAGACTATTCTCAATAGATTTTCTTCTCTCTCCTTTTTTTTCCTTCTTCATCCTCTTTTTTTTCCTTTTCTTTCTTTTTTTGGCAAAAGTGCAACCACCCTTGGTAACGACAGTTTGGACATAACCAGCATGTGGCAGGAAACCTTGGGTTTAATTCAGGGTCCCTCTGCAGTTCTCGGAGCCACACAAACAGGGGATCTTGACATCCTCGATGGGGAACTTGTAGTCATAGGTAATTTCCTCATTCACATTGATGTACTGCTTTGAATAGATGACAATCTTCTTTTGGGACTCCACTGTGATGACTTTAGCATAGCAGTTTGGCTGAAGTGAGAGAATGAAAAAGGTTTCATTCAAAGGTACTCATTTATTTAGATTTGGGGATGATCACAAGCTCTGGGGCAAATGGGGGAGACAATACTTTTAAAATGTACCCTTCATGCTTTCTGACATATTTAGGGAGCACTGCTGTATATTCATATAGTACTAGATACAATTGTTTTTGATGGATTGTGAACTCTTTTTGATATATTTGAGCTTGAGGGCATCCATCTATGAAGGCAAGATATATTTTATATATTCACAGTAAGTATATTCACAGTAAGTATGAATTTACTTCCTTTCCCAAGGGGTGGGGAATAAACCAATTAAAGAAACTGTTCATTGGGGCAGGAAGGAAGATCTCTGTAAAATAAGGAATTGCTAAGTAAGAAGTCAGTCTAATGCAGTAGGATGTTTTTGTAGGGGAGCTGACAGAACTTAGGAGACTAGCACTTACATTGCAACTGTGATTAATAAATCTGGCGAAGTTTCCACACTTTGTTGCATCTATAATTGTGTCATGGTCGACTCGGAACATGTAACTGCTCCCAATGCCCTCATCCTCATATCGTTTCTCTCGCATATCAGCAATTACCTGTGGAACAAACCAAAAGTAACAGGAAGCCCCCTTCTTAAGGTAACACCCAACAAGTAAGAGACAGAGAAAAACTTAATGAATGTGATTGCTGTCCAAATTCAGCAACTCACCAATCAAAAACGTAACTAAGGCCCTTTACGGCTGAAATGAGCATAGTTTCAGAGTATTGAGGGCAGGAGCTTCAGAGGGACAGGGGGCGCAGCTTGCCCACTGGGTATGTGGCCCTGCAATTCAAAAACTGGCTTGGGAGACGGTTGTGGACCCAAGGAAGAGGAAGGAAGAGCAGGGGGTTGGACTTGTAGATTTTCCAATTGAAAGGATGAAGATGGGAGGAAATAGAGCTGCTTTTAAATCAGGTTGACTACCAAAGAAAAAAAGAATTGTGACACTCCTAGCAATTCTTCATATGCTTCTCTAGTAACAGGAAGGTCTCTTGGGTGCTAAAGGACAACCTCTCTCCCACTGGGAAGAGCCATATGGCATCTCCAGGCTTACCTGCCGAATGTTCTGGCCCACATACTCAATCACCATCTCATCAGCAGCAATGGGCTCCATCGCAAAGAGGCCCCAGTCATGAATGTGGCTCTTGCAGAATTTTAGCTTTTTCTTCCGGAACTATGGGGGATAGGGATGACAGGAGAAAAGATTTATTTAAAATATATTTCTGAACTAGCCCACCAATTCTTGTCTCTACTGCTCTCCCCAGTTCTTTCTTCTGTCCTGGAACCAGTCTCTGCCTTTTGCATAGCATTCTGATGCTATGTCAGAATGCCAGATGCAAGGGAGGGCACCAGGATGAGGTCTCTTGTTATCTGGTGTGCTCCCTGGGGCATTTGGTGGGCCGCTGTGAGATACAGGAAGCTGGACTAGATGGGCCTATGGCCTGATCCAGTGGGGCTGTTCTTATGTTCTTTTAGAGAAAGGGAGGACAGGACAGAGGGAGCTGGGAAGGAGAGGGGAACTGGAGCATTCCCCTTGGGAATGCAGCAGACTTGGACATTTTTATCATGAACACATTGCTTCTCTTCCATTTGGGTGAGCAAACAACTGAAGAAACTCAAGGAAAGAGCAATCACAACAAGAAGGTCTTGTCCACAATGAGAAGGTCTTGTCAAAAAGTGGCAGCTTAACACTAAACACAGGGGTGCAACAAGCCCAGTACTCTCACTCCTGCATCCTTGAACATTGAAGCAGAGTGATTCTTGAACAACCAAACTTTTCCATCTGGGCTGCCAATGCTACCTCCTCAAATCTTTTTCAGATTTGCAGACTTAATTTACAAACCCTTCCCTCCCCTATTTTTGCAATTTCTCTATCAGACTTCTGTCATTTGGAAACAGTAAGGCATGTTTTCTAGAAATTCTGAATTGGAAAATTTGGCAGGAATGCTACCAATGCCCAAGCCAGTTTGAAACTGGTTTACTCCACTTCTTTTTTCCATCTTGAAAATAAATAAGCAAAAGTGTTTCCATTAGTAATCAAACTGAAATATTTGATTAGGAAAAAAAAAAATCAAAGTGCATGCAATGTTATTTATGTTAGACACAACATTATGTTAGACAATGTTAGACACAAAGAAATTCAAAACTTTACTTAAATTATTTTTACTGGACAACTAATTTTAAAAATATTTTAATGTATGACAACCCAACCCAACTACATATCTTTCCCTTACATTCGAAGAAACAGATAAATGAAGGCAATGAAAACTACACAAACATTCAATTTGGATGTGCACAACACATCAACACACCATTGCTTCAGAGACCATTCACTGATTAGCCAGCATTATAAGCTGCTGGAGGGGAGTGGTTTAACTTACCTTGAGCTGGTTGAATTTAAGCAGGTCACTGTCACAGCTGCCAGTGAAGGATGACAGGAGCCTGCGCTGCTCAGACCTCCTCTCAGAGCCAGCCCGGGTGGAAGCATGTGGCTGGGCTGGGATGCTCATTCCCTGAGGACAAAAATGGGGTTAGCAGATCTGTAAAGAGACTGGGCTCAAGTTTTGCCTCAAGGCCCTGGAGGGATTATAGTTCAGTGACATGAAAGATACTTTGTATGCACAAGACCCAAGAATTAACCCCTGCACTTTACAATTCAGGTAAAGAACTCCCTCTGCTTGAAATTCTAAACTTCTGGCTGCAACAGCAAGTTGGGCATCATGGGACAGCCTTGGTAAAAAGGCAGCTCCTTATAGTTCTTCATTTATTTAGTGGGCTGGGAAGAATCCTATCTGCAAATGTTTCCCCAAATTTTTCACTTACTACCTTCCAATCAACATTTCATGTTTCTTTCTGCCCACTGAGGCAACTCCCTCCCCCTCACTTTGCCCTTTCAAGTGGTTATCACATGAACTTCAAGGGTGCAATTTCTTGCTTTTTCTACTCCAAACAGAAGATGGTTCAAGTGAACTCCAGTGTGAAAAGCACTGCCTGTCAAAATCCCAACCTGAGAGGCATAAAGGGAAATCCATTTTATTTTCAGATCAGCAAAGAAAGAGACATTCTCTAACCTGTGTATCGGTTGGAGGTTCCTCTGCAAGTGCACGGCTGTTATTGAGGTATTTCAGCTTATCCTTCTTGTCAATTTTATAATAGCCTTCACTGCGGGCACAGCCTGTCACATGTTCCCGCATCCCATCGTCCCGTTTCTTCTTCTTTGGGATAGAAAGGCTGGTTGGTGGCTTGATGTTAAGGAGAAATTGAAAAGTTTGGGGAGGGCCACCAAAACCCCACACAAGTTACTCAGCAACATTTCAGTCTATTGCCCTGTCCACATTCATCTTTGGAGGGTGGGGGAAACTAAAGCGTCAGCAAACTAGACAGCCTCACCAGCTAATCAATCTAAATAAATAAATACAATTAATATTTATATATCACTTTTCAACAAAGAGTAGTTCACAAAGCAGTTTACATAACAAAACAAATCAATTAATGGGTCCCCAGTCTGAAAGAGCTCACAGTCTAAAAAGAGATGGTGACAAGATACCAGTAACAGCCATTGGAAAAGACACCATGCTGGGGTGAAGGATGGCTGCTCTCCCGCTGCTAAATTTAAGAGATCACCACTTGAAAAGGTACATTGGGCCTTGGGTAACCGTGGAAGATTTGTTCCAGGACACAGAATTCTGTGGATAATGAAAGCCACTGAGGGGCCAAGCGGCACCACAATTACACTTACCTGGCTGCCACACCCAGCTGTCCAGATGTCGCAGTTAGCCTCCCGGATACTTCTGGAAGGCACTTCCAGTTCATATGGCAAACCGGATGTGCTTTCCAGAAGCATCCTGGAGGCCATCTGAGATGTGGGGAGGCTGTGTGCTACACCTCCCTGTGCCTCAGAAGGACTCCCAGACACAACTGGAGGGTGCTTCCATTTTCTCCAGCAAACTGGAAGTGCCTTTCAGAAGACACTTCTGGTTGCAACTGGGAGGTGCTCCAAAACCCTGTGGCTGCAGGGTTAGCATCCATGGATATTTAGATAAGGAGGGCCCACTGTGCATCTTTGTCCAATTAGCAGATACTGTAGTTCTTAGAATAAAGTTGGTAAAAATGTAATTTGAAAAAGTAGCCCCGTTTGCGATTCTAGCAGGTGAAGTTTGTGGACAACAGTGCAGCAGATTGTCGGGAAGTCAGACTATCTAAGCTTTGTTGCTTTTCTTCCTCCCTTCCCACACTCATTTTAAAGGGGGTTCATCTCTCATTATTAAATGCAACAGATACTTGCATTTGTTTCCTGCTATATATTGCTTATAATAAGTGTACCACCACCAAACTCCAGCAATGTCCAAGAAAACTATCTGTTCCAGAACAATCTACTACTGTATTTTCAGGGTAGCCCAGTCTAGCAACCCAGCAGAAAAGGATATAAGGATGGTAGACCCAAAGGGTGTCATTGAGCCAGTCCATACCATTGTCTTGCTGCAACAAGTGTTCATACGTAATGCACAGGAAATGGATATCCTCTTCATCTATCCCTCCGTTCCAAATGTCATACAAAATAGTCATTTCCTCAAACTCAGAGCGCGGTCTAAAGTGATAACGACGTGGAGAATATTCAGGGGAAGGAATTGTTGGAACATCCTTCTTCTGGCGCCGCCACTGTCTTTTGGATTTCAGGTGGGCCTCTTCTTCTTTGAAGTCCTCACTCCACTGGTTCTCCAGCTCCTTAAATGGAAGCTTCTCAGCCAAAACATCTGCGGTGACCTTGTCATGGAAGCTGTCATTCCTGAAGTCCAAGGTAACAGCTTCTGGGTCTTTGAGGGCATAGAAAGCATCTGGATGGCCACTCAACAACTCTTTGCTCACACCACTTTCAGTCAAGGCAACTGTGATTGGATGAAGGGATGGCTCTATAGGTTTGCCAGAGTAGGCATCCAACATAGGGCCCAACGGAGAGGATCGTTTTGGCCGACCTGGTTTCCTTTTGGCAGGCAGGATGGGAGGAAGCGGTGGTGGGGGAGGCAGTGGAGGGAGAGGTGGGGAAGTTGCAGGAATTTCTGGGTAGGGCAAGAGAGCTCGTGCATCTGCACTGCACTCCTCTAGAGACATCTTAGAGTCCATGAACAAACAAGGCCGAACACCGAGAGGAACAGACTGGTTTGGACACAAGTCAATATGTGCATGAAAAGCTGGGACAGGTGGGCTGGCAAATGGGATTGGGGAAGGAACACTGTTCACACCAACCAATATGGAAGCACCAAGAGGTTCTTTAAAGATTTTTTCATCAGGCTCATCATCCAAGGGCTTTTTGCCAGACAAAAGGCAAGGAAGGGTAGCACCAGGCTCTGGGAAAGTTGGTGTGAAAGTGAAATCCCTCCCAGGAGTCCGAGGGATGCCACCACTATTGATCCCGGGAGACTGGGATGGGTAGGAAAAGGGGCTCCCCGGGACTTGAGGAGAACTTAAGGTCAAGCTGCTTCCTGTGAGAGGCGCTTCGCTGCCAGGTGTGACTGGGACAGTATCTGTGCTCTGGGACTTTGAGAGACTATGCGAGCACTTTGCTAAGATGTCCTTCCCAGGAGTCCGAGGGAGCTCTTCTTCCAGCAACGGTTTGGTCACTGTTAATTGCTCAGTAAGGAGCAAAGATTCCTCTTTACTTGAAACTGCTGATGAGAGGGGAAGCGAACAGGGTGGCACAGTGTGGATGGGAAGCACAGGAGACTCCAAATGGGCCAGCACTTCCTTTCCAGGAGTCCGAGGGAGCCGATTATCTTCCTCAGCTGTGGATGACAGTCTGCCTTTTTCTTGGGCTTCCAAATGGCTGTCCTTGAACTTGCAAAAAAAGGTATTGCTAGGCAAGGGCTCACCCAAGAGCCCCACTGGTGTCAGAGGACGGAGGTTTTCTTCAACCAGAGATTCTGACTTTGGACCATCTACCACCTCAGGTTCCAGTTCAGTATCTGGTTCAAACTCTTCCACTGGGAGAGGGAAAGAAAAAAAAGAAACAAATTACATAATTTGATTGTGTTTTGCTTCCCTCTAAACCAGCTCAAGGCTAGAAGGGACTAAACAGGGCATTTAAACCAAACATCTGTCTGAGAAGTAGGACCTTCATTCACTCACAGCTCTTCTATAGATCAATACCTGTGTGAATACACATCTTTCTATTTCTCAATTTACACAGAGGGGTGCAATTTCAAATGATTTACATCTACATTACCAGTGTCCAATAGCAGTCATTTACGGTGACATGGAAGGTTTTGAAGAAGGATTTAAAGGCAGTGAAGGGAGGCAGCATCATGCAGATGTTCCGGAGAGACTGCAGGCATAGGGACAGCAGGAGAGTAAAGTAGAGTTGCTTGAGGAAGGAGCCAATCATACAGCTAGGGCTGGTTGAATTGGATGAGTGTAGATCATGGGCAAGGATGTGTCAAAAAACAAAGAGATGTAAAAGCAAAGAGATAAGTGGGTGCCATTGCTGAGGAAGGTCTTGAGGGTAAGAACAAGAAGCCCAATCTGGATCAATTGTGCTGGAGTGCAGGCAGACGCACATGTGGGTGCACATAACAACAACAACAACCACTGAGAGGAAACTGATACTAAACTGTAGAACATGCCCCTACCTGGCATGTACTCAGGAGACAGCTGTAGTTTCTCCTCCTGGGCTCTCTCTACAACCACCAGCACTTCTGTAGCTGGAGGCTCACCAGGGACTTCTTCACTTTCCTCTCCTCCCTGTAATTCTTTCTGACCTTCTGGCATAGAAGATTCCACCAGTGGTAGAGCAGCCGCCTCTGGGTAGTCTTCCACTGGAAACAATTCCAGGATGGTGGTCTCCTCATCTCCAGGCTCTTGGGGGAGAGACTCTGCTACTAGTTCAGTGGGCGCAGCATCTCTTTCTTGCTCTAGCAACACTTCTTCATCACCTTCCACCTGATCCTCATGTTCTACCTCCTCTTCCTCTTCTTCCTCCTCCTCCTCCTCCTCCTCCTCCTCAGAATCAGAACTTGTCCCAAATTCGGAGGACTCCTCACTTTCATCTGATGACTCAGCCTCTGCTCTGGAAGAGACAGGACTTCCTACATCTTCTACAGAGGGAGACAATAATATGGTTTCATTATGACCTGCATCATTTTCACCAGACAGGAGAAATGTTGGATTCCTTGATTTTTTTTTTGCCTCTCTCTTGACCTAAACCTTCACTCCTCTTACATCATAAATTCACAATAAAGATAGCCTGCAACCATAAACACACTTTACTAGGGAGTAAACTTCTCTGAATATATAGATACTTCTAAGTAAACATACATAGGCTTGGGCTACTAGTGAACATCAGCAATTAATTCTCTACTGCAGTGGTTCTCAAGCTTCCCAGGAGATTTACTCCCGGGGTAAGTCTTTGCAGGGGCGGAGCAGCAGCAGCAAAGCGATCCCTAGGATCGTGCCCCTGCAGGGGGAGGGGGGCTATTTTTTAACTACCCATTCATGCTCCCAGGGTCCAGGGGGTGTGGGGAGGCCTGTGGAGCACTTGCAGGACTCCCACGGCTTCTAAACAGTGAAAGATCCAAGCGTGATGAAACCAGAAATTCCACTTCCCGTTTAATCACGCTTGGAACTTTCAGTTTAGAAGTCATGGGGAGCCCTGCAAGTGCTCCGCAGGGCTCCCCACACTCCCCAACAAACAGAATGTTGTTTCATGCAATTAGTGTATAGATTTACCGAAATTAAAAAAAAAAAAGATATACATGGCTATGCAAACCAACCACATGTTTATCTATTATGCCTCTAAATCAAAACCTTTTTATTTATTTAGCAACTAATAACTAAAACCTTTTTATTTATTTAGCAACTAAGAAGGACTTCATACCTTCTTCAGAATCTTGCTCTTCCTCCTTTTCACTTGTTTCAACTTCTGCTGCTTCTTCATCATCATCATCTTCTTCCTCCTCATCCTCCTCCTCTTCCTCCTTGATTTCTTCCTCTTCTTCCTTGAGACATAAGGCATTTTAAAAGGTCAAACAATCATTTGTGTTTTCAGGAGGAAACATCAACATCAACCAAGTGCTTATATTGAGCACAATTTAAAAAAACCTCCAAGATCACTGCAGCCAATTTGGTACAAACATCTAGATTGGGGCCTCCAAATTTCAGCATCACACATAAGCCACCCAGGTGTGGCACTTTCCTTTCCATGCAGCAGCTGCCTTTTGTCACGTCTGATCATCCCACAGCCTCACACCAGGCAGCCAGTTTCAATGCCTGTCACCCCAAGAACCTCTGCACCCCAATTTCTTGCCTGGTGCAAGGCTGTGGGACAATCAGGCATGACAAAAGGTGGCTGCAGAATGGAACAGAAAGCACAGTGCCCAGATAGTTTATCTGTGATGCAGAGGGCTGTGGTTTCGAGACCGCTGATCTAGATAAAAAGATGAGCAATGGATTCAGTGTGTGCAATAGGGAGCTCAGAAAGGAGGAGGTAATTGCAGCTGAAGAAAAAATATCAGGAATCTTTGTTTTAAGAAGCTCCACATATGTCATAGCAGCTAAGCCAGGCAATGCTAATTAATTATGAAGGCATACCCAAAATTGTTGATCTCTATTCGTGACTGCTGAGTTGTTCTAAGGTGGGCGATATACATAAGGAAGACCACCTCCATCTTCCACATAAATGAAAAGCTTTATTCAGATATGTTTGAAAGATGGGACAGAAATCTGTCAAATGTGAATGTGGCCACAGAAAACAACTCATGGCAATTATGTGACCTACCTTATCCGACACTGATTTCATGACCCCTTCTTCTCCCTCCTGTTCGGCCTCCTTTTCTGAAGAGGACTCTTCTTCCTCCTCTTTGCCAGAATCATCCTCTTCTCCTTCACTGTCCAGCTCCAATGGCCTTCCAGGTCTCCTTCGGAGGCCCACAGCTTCAGTGTCCTTCTTGGAGGGGTCTGAGGTTGCATCTGGGAGGTCTCGATCTCGTTCAGATTCTACAAATAGGAAAATAAATAAGACACCAAAAATACCAGACCCTTAACAGTCACACAGTTGTGGAAGTGACAAAATTAGATTCCCTTACTCTTTCAGATAGTATTAGAGGAGCCAACAACTTGCTCAAAACGCAAACATTTGAAAATAAGAGATGGAAAAACCTAGCTACTTGGCACTATGGCCTTCTAGATGGGGCAGCATCCCTTGAAGGACTAGGTTTAGAGAGGAACTCCTAAATCTGACCTTGCCAGAAACTCCTGAATGTTCAGGTGGCAGCTGTGGCAAGGGGTGTCTTCCCTCAGTTTGGCTGGTGTGCCACTGTGCCTTTTCCTGGGTCAGTCAAATCTAGCCATGGTTTGTGCATTGGTGACATCAAGGACAGATTACTGTGATGCATTTTACATGGTGCTACCCTTGAGGAACTTTAACTGGTCTGGACTATGGTAATCAGACTGCAGATTTTTCACCCTCCTCTCTAAAGAAGCAGCAAAGCATTTTATGACATTTTTAGTGAAGCCTGCAATTTCTCAATTTCTTACTAGAAAAGCTTTTAATTATAATGCTGAAAAGATTATTCTTTCCATGAAACAAAAATATTTTACTCCGTTTCAAATATTACTTAATGGAACAGTCTCACGTTTAATTGCAATACTGAATATCAAACCCTGTCTGTTACAAACATTCCCAAAGGTGACTTTAAATGCCACAAAATGTGATGTAATGGCCATAAGATTAGATGACCTGAAAACAGGATTTTAAAAAAACAACAAAAACATTCAAGGGGGATAACAATGGCTACTAGTTATGATAGCTATAGGGTTACTCTTGTTCAGAAACAGTATGCTTCTGTATATCAGCTGAAGAGTAACAGGAGAGAGATATTGCCCGTGGTCCTGCTTGTGGGCTTCCCAGAGCTATCTGGTTGGCTACTGCGGGAAGCAGGATGCTGGACAAGAGTCCTTTGTCTGGTTAGGGCCAGGCTTTTCTTAGGTTCTTAAAATATAGAAATCAGGACCAAGAACTTTGGAGCTCTCAAACTTTAAAGTACTGTTACTGAGAAAGCTAACAACTGTGAGGGGTCAAGGATTCAGCCATTTGCAATCCTTATTCTATGTGGAACAAAAGTATATTTGCCAACCTTCATCTTCATCATCTACTGAAGTGGAGGGTCGGATTCTCTTCTGGTCTCCAGCTGAGGCAGCTTCAGGTGGCTCCTTTCTCTTCACCTACAGAAAAGATAATGAGTCTATTTGGGGAGATGAATTTGTTTAGATTTACAGCCCACATGCTCCACAAACTGACAATAACCTTACAAAACAAAAATCAAGAATCTGGTACATAAGAGTACTAAAGGTAGCTTTGCTTTGAGTAAAAGTACTTGCTTTCCTTCTTGACAAATGGTGAACCAACTTTGCACCCTGTCAAGTACCCACCAGACCAACCATGGTGAACTTCAACTCTGAAGCCAGTGCAAAAATCCAAATACATGAAGGTTGTCACACGTGCAAATTACAAATAATCAGAAAAAAAGACAGAAACCTCAAAACCTCATAATCTCTTTTCTGAAATATGCTTCTTTTCTGACACATGACAAAGTCTGCAAAGTTACCAAGCTCGGAAAAGTCTGGTAAATTTTCCCTAGAGATCTCTAACTTCTTCTGTGCTTGCATTCTTGGTTCAAACAGAAGCACCCACATTATGTCTTCAAAGTCCATCAGTTCATTACCTAAACTCACTGGTGAGAGACAACTATCTGATCAGGAGTTTCGTTTTCCTACATCTGTTGTTACGCACTAACTAAAACCCATTGAACAGCCCCATTACAAAAAGCTGACACTGGGTACCAAACCTTTACAAAAAGTTATAGAGTTAAAGGGTAGGCAGTTTTCAGTGGAGAAAACGTGCATGAGCAGATACATAAGAAATGTGACTGAACTTCAAAGAAATGCTGGAAAGTACTCTAGGAAGAAGCATTCACATTTGCAATTATCAGATGCTGAAGGCTGCATCCTGGATTGTTTTCTCTCTCTTACCTTGAAAGAAGGTAACCGGATGCCTCCTCGCAAGCCAATGCCCAAGCCGATGCCCTCATAACCCAGTCCTTCTCCTTTGTTCCAGTTCTCCAGGAGACAAGATGTGATGCGATCCTTTGGTTTTGGCTTCTCCTCATCTTTATTTTCTCCAGACTTTATTGGAGTATGTGATGCCTGTGCAAGAGAAATAACATTAAAGAGGAGATCAGACACTGATGTGCACACCTAAAACTGGGAGCTGGAAAACAGACCATTATCTGCTCAGGCTAAGCTTCCATTTCTCTGAACTGATGTAGAGTTACACTGCCAGTGGAATACAGATAAATATGCAGGATAATACTTTTTCTACATATCAAAAGACACAGGAGTCTCAAAAATGTTATCTATGAAGTGAGTATGAAAGCAAATCAGCATAGGCTCAAATAGGGGAAGAGAAGAAAATCCAGGAGATGCAAACAGCACAAAAAATTTCTGTTCTTGCAAAGCCATTTGAAAGGACTGGTGTGATTAGATTCCTACCTTTGCAAGACGTTCTTTCTTGTCCCACCAATCATCGAATGCCCTGAAGGCCACCACTTCCACCATCTTCCGATTCAAATCCCTTTTCATTATTGCTTTGAGTTCCTTCACAATCACCAAGAGGACCCCATCCACAGTAGCCTTGTGTGGATCTTCCTTTTTGGGCTCATAACCTGGAGGGGGAACTGTAGGGTCAAACTTCGGTAAAGGCTGCCACTGCTGCCCACGGTTCATAGCTGCTCCCATGGAGAAGTGTCGGTAGGGAGGAAGATTCACAAACTGCATCCGGTTCGCCATGAATGGGGGGTACTGATACGTATTCTGCCCTTGCATCAGACGACTCAACATCTGGGTTTGCATTTGAAAGGACATGGACATACCACCCCATTGGTTGCCCAGAACACTGATCATATCCACTTGCATGACAGGGAACATCGCCGGATGGAATGGTGGGAGTGGAGGCAATATATGAGGGGGTGGGACCCCAGGAGGTGCAGGAAGGGGTGGAGGTGGGACAGTGACTGCTGGGTGGGTTGGTGGAGGTGGAGGAGGGAGAGGTGGAGGCATTGGGAAGACTGTCTGGGGTGGGGGTGGTGGAGGAAGGGGAGGAAAACCAGGTGGAGGCATGGGGATTGAGGGAGCCATTACAGCCGAGTTGCTGACCGAGGTATTCACCACAATATTTTTGGCACAGTCTGTGCTTGTGATTGGAGAGGAATTCATTTCATCATCGGAGATCTCCATGTCCTCCCCAGAAGACTGATGACACTGTGAGAAAAAGGGAAACATTCAGTCATTGCCATTCTTATTTTTTAAAAGCTCACACAAACACATGCCAAAACTGACTCAAAAACTGAAGCAATGTTCTTAAATCTCATGCAACCAAAAGGAGACCCTGAAAATTTGTTTTAAGGCGTTTAGTTCATGACAAGACTTGAACAAGTTATTTCCTATGAAGTGGTCAAGCTAGTAAGGCTTTTCTATCATCTTGTACCTGTACACAGTAAAAGCAAAAGAAACTGAACAACAAAGTAATTCAGGCTGGGCTTCCCACATGCCTGGTACGATCTGCTCCACTGCCCGACACTACCTCTGAATTGCACTAACTCCCTCCAAAAATACAGCTCACATCTGCAGCAGCAATCTTGGAGCAATGGGCTTTAGGTCACTTCATGGCTGGGCTGGCCATGGCTTCCCAACCCTGGATATTTACCTGCGAGCATCCATGGTTCTTAAGATAACATTAAAAGCTGTCCAGACTCTTAGCAAAGATGCACCTTGTATAATCTGGTTTTAATCAATTCACCATTTGCTACCACCAGAGGGCAGCTGCTTCCAAAGAGTGAAATTTGTAGAAAATAGTGTGCTATTTGCCAGCATGGGGCTACATTCAAAATAATTGCTTAGAATATTAGCATATTATAATACATAAACACTTTAAACTTCCAAAAATGTGTCCAGAGCAGAAAATAGCACCATGCTCTCCTGAGAGCCTAACTCTGAAGAGCAATTATGTCTAGGAATAGCCCAGTAGTTGCATGGGAGAACATTAAGGGAGTGTGAAAGAGAGCAATACAGAGTTGGCAACAGAGAAGGCCATGGACTTGTTACTCTTGGTCTCTGCTCCCTATCTGCAAAATGGTAAGAGAGGCAACCTGCCATTTTGAGGGTGAAGTATAAAAAAAGATGGTGTATCAACATGCAAATTAAAGTGCAGTTTAAGTGACCAAACACCAGTAAAAGGATAAAAGACACAGTCAGAAGAAGATGTTGGATGATACTCATGTTCATATGAAAACTTACTTCAGTTTGACAATTCCATTAGCTCATGTGCTGAGAAGCATGGTTCCTCTATTTGGTCATACAAACTTTACCTGAATGGGGCCCATCCCACCCCTTCCCACATGGAGAGACAGGGGCTCCTTCCTAACTGGAAGAGAGAACTCAGGAATACCCACTGAACAAGATGTGCCTAGTAGGAAAGAAAAAAAACAACACCTGGAGAACATGTTCCTGTACATGAAGGAGGTAAGGCACACCTTCATGACCAACCCTTACAACAGTGGCCTTCAGTATATTCAGACCCAGGAGGACCATTCTTTAATTCCAAATTCCAACATAGGATTCAGTTTTAATGCTTGATCTTGTATATTATTTCAACTAATAATATAAGCCTATCAAGAAATGTCTATCTTACTCTTCCTAAAAGATTGCCAAGGGCCCAATTCTATGCCTGGGCAAGAGGTGGCAGCCGGCACACTGTCCTGGCAATGGCAGTCACTAATGTGCTGCAAGGCACGTTGTGGCAGCTAGGAGGGGAGAGGCGCCAGCCAAGAGGCCAGCAGCAATCAACTGGGTGGCGGTAAGTAGGCTGCCAAGTGGCAGGGAGGTATTCTGGGGTGGGAGAGGGGATGAAACTAGGTGGGGGGAGGATGGCCCGGGGGCAGGAATGGTGACAGAGGCTGCTGCCAAATCCTATCCCCCACTCCCACACCTGCAAGCCCTACAGGGCTACTTGTAGTCCCATAGGGGCTGCCTGGTCCCAACACTGGGTAAAGGAATTGATGTTGGCTTGTCAGTCCCACAGGCTATTTTGGCACCCTAGCACCTGCAGCCACTATAGGATTGGGCTGTAAGGGTAAACTGGCATGATACCTGACTGTAAACAAAACCACAACCCATCAACTAAAGACCAGTACTTTTCAGGAGTTCCTAAGTAACTTTTGTTCATGTGAACAGATCGGGTCATGGACCAAATGGCAACCCAGCAACATCTTCAGTGCTCTCCTCCATTTGCTCAACTCTGGAACATGGTCTTTGCAGTCCCTTTCTCAACTTTAATGCACAAACTGCATGCACAATTTATCCCAGTCATATAAGATAAGCGTAAGGGTCAGTAAATTTTGAATTTATTCACCCCATATAAAAACAAATACACACGCATTTGTTTTTCATGATCTTACAGAAACTTTTGATTGTTAAGAATAACTGAAATGCCTCCCACTATAAGCCTGCCTACCCAGCCAGTTGTTACCTGCCCCAGAATCCAGCCCTGGACATGAACACAGGACTAGACAGTTACCTCCTACAGAATTCAACCCAAAGCAGCCAAGAAGGCCCAGGCCCCAGCACATGGATACGCACACCACCATGGGCAGCCATTAATTCCCCTTTAATTTGTTTCTCTCATCAAGCAACACTTAATAATTATTTCAGTGTATAGATTTTTATATTTTAAGATGGATTTAAACAGGAGCTGCTGACAGGCTAAAGACTGCTGGTGGAAAGACTATCAAGGAATTCTCTGAAGTTTGTGGAGAGGAAAATTTTACAATAGATTCTTGAGACTCTTGACAGCTTCACAGCTGGCAATTGACCTGCATTCAAGAATGAACAAGTTCTGCAACCCATGTTTTCATCCTAGGCAATAGATTAGAAATATAATGGTGGAGAGATGGAGAGGAAATAGGAGTGAGGAAAATATACCCCAAATCAAAATAAAGCCAGCTGGAAGGAGGAGGCTTTCAATTAAGCTTTGGTCAAATAAATTTCAAAAGGATGAATTGCTTGCTCAAGATTTAAGCGAAATCATGGAGGGTGGCAAAGAACAAAAGTAGATAGCAGCATGTACCCAGGGCAAAAAACAAAACAGAGTAGCCTGGGGGGGGGGAGTAGAAGACAAAGTATGTCTTGATGTAAGAAGTTTGTTTCAGTGGCCTAATGCTGTGGATTTTCAAACACTAGGATGGTTCCTGCAAAAGAAAAAATCTAGAATTCTGAGACTGAAATGAGGAGGCAGAAACATGCTGGGTTGATTTACACAGACATATGCATCACTTGCTCTCTCATCATTTGATTATTTAATATTTATTCTCACTTAAGCACCAAAGAATGCAAGTTCAATGCAAAGCAAAATTGAGAGATGTGGCCTGCAGGCTTGCAATCTAAAAAACACACAGAAAGTTTAATGAAAGCGAAAGAAAAACTAGAAGGGAGTATAAGCTCAACATTCAATGACTCTCAGAATTTCTCCATGGAAAAGTAGAGCGTGTGAAACAATTCATTCATACACATAGGACTCCACCAGATGTTGCAAGTCCATGAACAGACATCTGTGAATCAGCCCCTTTTCATGCTCCATCCTTCCTTTTTTATGGAGGTTGCAGACCCACTCATTTTATATATGATAAAAATGAACAGGTTAGTAAAATCTTATAATCTGTAAAAACAAAACATCTCCTCCCTAGTTTGTTGTTTCTCCAAAAGGCATTCTTTGTCTAGGGTTGCTCTCAGCTGTGCTCTGATCCACTGCCCTCTTGAGCAAGAGTGTTTTGTTTGACATCTGTCACCTGGTACACACCTACAGTACAGTGCAAATGGTATGCCAACCGCTGCCATCCTATCCAGATGCTTGCAAAAAAATATAAAGAGGACACCTTACTGGAAGGAGGAAAACTGAACAACATCAGGTCTAATTTATGCTGCTTTATTAAACCCTCAAGAGGAGAAATTTAAGCTGATCCTTCAAGACGCACAGGGGTGGAGTAAGCTATTCCCCTGAAAACTGCAGCTCACTCCCAGGACTACCTGACTTGTAAAGAAATGCCACCATGGTGTATGTTTATGTCAAACAATGTGAAAGGCTCAGGTGCTGGTTCCTAATTAGCTATCACCTCACACCTAGAGAAATCAGTAAAAAGGGCAAGTGAGAAAATGGGAAGAAGGGGGAGTTAGCTAATCTCAAGGGGGGACTTGATAGGAAGAGTTAAACTGCTTTCCTCTCTCAAAAGAGGAAATTTCCAGGGAATGCAAAATGGCCTCGCTCATAAACAACTACTTTCTTTTGCATCTAAAAACATCAGCAAGAGAAACTCAGTATGAATGTCCACATAGTCCGCAGCCTTATACCCTGTTGTCCTAGAAATGATGTACTAGTAATCCTGGGGATATCCAGGCCCTTGTCAATAGGTACTCAAGAAAAATCATGTAATATTGGCAACAGGTCATGATCCTTTCCCTAATATAAGCAAACCCATCCACAGACACCCCTGCAGAGCTACCCAGATACCCAAGATGCTACATAAAAGTACAGAGACTGTACTGCTTAAAGTATCATATATTCACAGAGCAGCTTATGAAGGGGATGCAAGTGTACAGGGATAGCATTGCTGACCACACCATGCTACAGCATGCCTCTGAGCATCCTTCAGTAACTGATAGAGATATACTGCCTCTGTAGATTTTGACCATTTCTTATTCCTGTGAAAATCTTTCTAGAGGTTACAATCGTATCTTTTTTTTTTAATTAAGGCAAAAGTCTACAAAGATACACCCGCCTTTCAAAAACAAATGAAAATGCAAGTTCCACATGAAACAGTACAATTTTAAAACTCTCATTTCCAGAATAGTCTCCATTAGACAACACTTCATTAAATACTGAAAAATGATAGCAAGCCAAACGCTGCTGAGGACTTCCACATTTGCAGGATGATTTGTGACTTGGATAGCACTGGCTGTATCATAATATTGAGACTCTTGTTACTAACATCCTTCAGATGTTTCATTTGCCTGCAGTTAAAATGCTTAACTACAATGTCCTCTCACAGGAGTTATTTGGGCAGAATGAGCTACAAGAGCGGGACAAGAACTGCCCTGCCCTGCAAGCCAAAACATTAACAGAGGATGGGGCTAGGCTAATTTATAGTCTGTGGCACCCAGTGTTTACCATGGTTGGAACTAGAGGATTGGAACAGAGGCATCACCACATCTCTTTAACACTTGGTGAGCAGGAGCAGGGAGCCATGGCTAATGGGTTTGTTCAGAAACGGATCTGTTTGCTAAAGAAAGAAAAACATTTCTTGGTTGTTGCTGCATTTTAAACATGTGTGCTCAGGTGAAAAGAACACTCTGCTTGAACTTAATAGCAATTTCCTATTCCTAGGACAGCCATACATCCAAACCAGGCTTACGCTTGGAATCCCTTCTGGGTGACAATGTTCAGCCTAGGAATATGTATGTGGCATAATGAAAGTACAGAACATATACAGAGTGCATTTTTCTCATGACTAAAACTATAGGTAGTCCTCTTCATACCCAAGATTAGAAGACTGTGATTCGAGCTCAGAGGATGTATCCTCAAGCAATGTTAGCCAAGGCACTCTCTGGTTACAAGTTAAACACCTGTATCAGGCAAAATAAGAACACCTTGATTCCTAAACAAGTTCAATTGACCTCACTGCCACTTACTTCCAAAATGTGAGCTGAACAGCACATCCAAAAGTTCTGTTACTTCAATTTATAGTTTCATAATGATTAGGAAAGAAAACAGATTAACTGATCAATCAAAGCATTACTGCAAAATTGTACTTCTGATAACTGCTTCATGTTATTTATTCTTAAGGCTTCCCCCTCTGCCCCCCTCCATTTCTATTAAGGAAAGCTTCAGTGTAAGTTTCAATAGGAAAGAGGTTACCATGAGACACTTTGAAATGAGCGTCACTGCAGAAAGACCTCATGGTCAAGCAGAAAGGTTGTTTTGTGCAGTGGCGGTCCTGAGGCTTCTGCCACCCCACAGCCAGCCCTGTAAATGCCATCCACCAACTCGGAAATAACTGTGGTGGCATGATGTCACCCAATTACAGTCCTGTCTTGCGAATGCCGAAACCCACAGATAAACAAATCTGTGGGTCAGGACTCAGGTAGACCTCTGGATGCAAAGGTGCCCTCTGGACAATTCTGGAGGTGTTCTGCAGGCCAGAGAGGCTGTGCACACTCTTCGCAGGCCTGAGAAAGGTACTTCCAGTTTTTCAGACTTCTAGAGGCCTTAGAAGGCCCCCTGAGAGCTGAAGAGACAGCGTGCAGACACAACTGAGGGGTCTGGACACAAACAAGAGAGAATACAGGGGGCAGGATCTGCAAGCAGGCTTCCCAGGTAGCACAGCTGGGGAGAATGGGTAGCAGTGGCGCCCCCCAGTCATGCCACCCAGGAGCACTTGCACCCACTGAGCCCTCTCCTCAGGTGCACCAGTGGTTTTATGTATTTTCTTTTTCATCTGTTCACCAACAGCAATAAATCCTAGCCACCCCATACTCTGGGATTGGCATGTGCCAGCCTACTGGGTGCCCAAGCCCACCCAACCAGAGGAGAGGGCATATAAGAATGCCCAGATGGTCATGAACATCCAACTGGATGTAACTGTGACATCACCTGACCTAGGTTTTGAAAGGTTAAGCCCAAAGATGCTTGAGTATACTCTATCTGGCTTTTTTCAGAAGGAATCTGTTCATAGCCAATTCCACCCATCTCACTACGAATCAGAGAAGTGTAAAAGCATATGGAAAACTGAGGACCTAAGTGAGCACAGTTAGGGACCTTCGAGCTTTGTTAGAGATTTTACTTTGCTTTCAAGTGTGCCTGTAATTGCCTGCTAATACTTTTGCCAAAGACCAGAGTACTTCCAACACCCAAGTCTTCTGAACACCTGCTTGTTCTCCTTTCTTTCTTGTATCTTCCTACACCCCTTTTACTTGTAATGAACTCTTCTTTGCATTTTAACTCTTCTCCTGAACTCAGATCAACACTTTGTCTCAGTCCTCCTGGACTTTGGGCCATACACAACACCACAGGATTTTAGGAATTCTCCACATAAGTGGGAGAAAGGCTTCAAGGACTGTGCTTCTCTGCCTGGCTTTGTCCTTGTGGTGACAGCAAGGTTTACTGTTTTAGTCCTTGGCATGAGGCAGGTCTGGGAGGGCTCCAGCACCAGATCATCACAAAGGATTACTACCTCAAGCATTCCAACATAAAAATGGTTTGGAATAGGTCAAAAACATAGAGTCAGTATTGGCAATATTTCTAAGATGATACTACAATTCACTTTCTGTATAAATATGCAAACTCTGAAAGCCTCAGAGGCTCAATCTGACAAATGAGAGTGAAAGAGGTTCTGTTGCCCACAACCGCGACAGACTTTCTACACTTCAGTTTCTTTTCTTCTAGTTTGTTCATTAGCAGATGAGATCCATCTTCATACCTTTTCACTGGGGAGAGTTTCCACAGCATTTCTTACACCTGCACACAGATCTCTGCATCAGCTATCAGCCACCACTGTACGACTAAACCAACAGCAGACTGCTCCTGGGTCGCTTAATCACAAGCCTCTAGTATAATCTGTCATCTCACTGGGATTCTGTATCAACGTGTCATCAGGTCATGTTCCCTACCTAAAGATGTTCTACCAAACCAGAAAGGAATCAAGTTGGGATTCCATCTGATCCCAAAGGAAGAGATTTTTCAAATATCAAAAGTTGCATTTCCGGTGCATCAAAAGTTTCCGGTGGACTTTTACTGATCTGTCTGGTGATATGTAATTTTATGAATTAGGGAAGGGCATAAGAAATCTGAGAAAAAGGAGAGAAGGCTCTCGGCTATGCATATCTTATAAAGTCTTTCACAATAGATGGCTATCTCTAACCTATCCAGGGACAGATCCATTGGCTGAAGTCAAACATGAGGGAAAGACAAAAATGAATGACTCCAAGTTGTAACAGAGTAGCCAACAAGACCTGAAAACAAATGTCTCTTCACACTTGGACTCAATGAATGACCAGGGGCAAGTCACTATAGAAAACAGAGTAGTACACCTCACACAGGATTGATCTGTAATAGCATTCTGATCAGCCTGCAACCCAGTTCTCCAGTTAGTAAGGCTGCTCTATATTTACACTTACTAGTTGAATATTCTGGTTGACTTTCTGCCATTTTACCCTATTTCACACCACTAAAAATTTCCATGTATCATACCTGTGCTTGTATCCTGGCTTATGGGTTGCCTCCATTGCTCTGACAGCTCTTGAGAGCTGATGACAACAGACTCTGGAGCCTCATCTAGGCTTATTTGCCTAGAATAATGTTGAACAGAGTTGCGGTATCATCCCAGATAGCTATTCAAAAAGGTTAACCCATTTTAGTCCAGTTTAAGTTTTTTGTGACAGCTTTCGCACTGCACAATATTTGTTTTAACATGTGCTGATTGATTTGAATGATCTTGTCTCACAAAAACAGACTAGAATAAATGGCTTTATGGTTCTATGATCACCCCAGCTATCCTATTCAAAAGTACTTAAGGCATGTTATGTTTTAAGTACTAGCCAGAGGGAACATAGATCTGAGAAAGCATATCTGATACTTCCCTCATTGATACCATCATGTTTAAATCAGCTAGTATGCATCATGAATACAGAAATGAACACATGCATAAAGTTAGGCCAAGTGATCCACCTGAATGTTTCTCCTTTGGCTCCCTTCACTAAAGGAAGGGGCATCATGTTTAACAGCTAATTGGTAGACAGATAAACCAATGCAAGAACCCCCAATCTTGTTTTTACTGGGGAAAAAACACAATGAGGAAATTAAATTTGCATCGGAAGGACACTTGAGGGAGCAGATAGTAAGATTTAATTGATAAAGAATGCCAACCCATACAGAAACAGGATCTATTCTTTAAGAATTTAAACAACCAATTCCAGGGCAGAACTACAGCAGCTGTTAAAACAGCATGTAACAAAACAACACTAAACAACAGGAGGGAGAAAGAGTATCAAATGCAGTTGGAACTGAAAAGGGATAACAGGGAGGCAGAACGGAAAGGGCTAGATTCAGTATTGCTACATCTATTTCTTCCAGTGATGATGTAGATCTTAAAACGTTTAGAGTTGAAACACACGCAGTAAATTCACTGATCATAGTAATTCTATTTATCATGGCGAACTTTTTGCCACATATATCCGTAAAGTCCAGTAACAGAAATATTGTGAAAAAATATTTGCCTTGACATTCATTTAGAAATACTTCAGAAGTAGCCATCTGAGTTGCACTGTGTTGCCTTAAGTGGATTAAAATAAACAGCCAGCAACAATGAGGAAGCTATCCAGCAGTCATCATCAGTGGGAATGTTCTGACCCTCTGCAGCCAAGTCAAAAGCTGAAATTCCTCCAAAACATGGCTTGGGAAAGGAGGCGAGCAGCTGCCACTAGGGCCATGACTGTCAAGAGCATTCACAGCAATATCTGTCACTTGGTTGGCATCACCAACCCAGGGTGTTTTCAGACAAACAATGCTGCAGTCTCTTGGTATGTTTTTCTCTATTTCCAGAGCACCTTAGCACACCAAGTAGCAATTCAAATGCACTTGTCATTGTGACTGCAGAGGCAGACACAGTAATTAACCCAAATTAATTAATCCAGAATGAAACATGCCCCATATGGTCCCATATCTCCTCTTTCCCACCTTTATTCTTGGTTTATTTTCCTACAAAGCAGGGTCAGCTGAAGCAGGGCTTTAGCTCTTCCAACAAAGCAGGGTAGGCCAAATAGTGACACCCTCTGACTTGCCACTGCTGCCATCACCTTCCTCTGTGCAAGTTCTTTGAACATAGCAGGAAATGCAGATCACACTGGGAGCAAACACAACACACACTGCATTTCTGGCTTCCTTTAAGAAATCTGCCCAGAAAGGGGGACAGGTAAGGAGGCCAGCAGCAGGTGTCTTTTTGTCATCCTCTGCCACCAATGCAAATGGCATTCTTAGCTTCACAGATGGGCTGGCTGTACTATAAGATCTTACAGGTTATACTGAATCCCTGTTTTCTCAATGCAAGATATTTCTTCTCCCAAGTTTAGTTACCACTTCATCATAGTTACATTCAGTTTATTCAGAAGCAATTCCCACTGTGGGCTCAGCCCTAGAGAAGTGTGCATAAAACTACAGCCTCATTGAGGTTCTTTTTATAATCCACAATCATACATTTGAGATGATGTGCCCAAATAAAGGACTGTAAACAAAAAAGTACAACATTCTCTGTTGCAAGAGCTAAACATAGGGCCACTAAACTTCCTTGGCTAGATGACAGAACTGTCATCAGTCAGCACACACACAGCTCCAGAAACAACTGTATAGCAGTATATCTTTGTTTGCTCTTTGTGACTTATGAAGCAAACAAGACAGCTGTGGATCCTCCTTTTGGTGGTGAGGTGGAACCAGTGAGAGTGTCTTCTCTTCCTTTCCCAAATGCCCTAGCTTCCCTTCTCTTGTTGAGGAATTCTCAAAGCTGGCCAGAAAAGCAGCCTCACAATAGACTGAAACATGAGCTTCTGCCTTCCCCCAACCCTTTCATAGGCTAAAATCTGGCACTCCTTCCTGTCTCATTTGCAAACTGGAAAAGCTACAGCTCACATTTCAGGGGGTTCTACAGCCACTATTGCAGCTTCAGTCCAATCCAAGAAGGAAAAAAAAAAAGCTGTAAAGTTTGAATCAGAAGTATCTTAAAAAGAGAAGTCAGGGGGAGGGAGGGTTCATTCACCTAAAGATTCTGGGAAAATGTACAAACAGTGCAACATCCTCAAAAGGTGTATGCCTCACTAGACTTTCTATACATATATTTCAGGAGGCAAATTAGGCAGAAAAGGACAAGGTTATCTCCTGCCACAGCAGATAATATTTCCATCCATCCTCTGTGTAGGCAGACACAACATTTATAGGGGGAGGAAAAAGCTAAAAACTCAGTCGACAACACTTCTGAACATCATGAACACCTGGTGTTTCATATACACAAGGCCTACACAAAGTCACACTTTTAACAGAATTCATAGAAAAATAGAGGAGAGCCTGCTTTTTTATTATTGAAAAAAATTTTTAAGATTCTGTACCCATATAGCAGAGCACTCCCTTCCCTGCTCTATGTGGCTCTGAAAATAATCTAAGATATCTAACCCCTGCTAATTGGGTAAGAGGCACTTTTTCAAGTGGGTGCTCCTTTTTTTAGCAGGGGGAGAGTAACTGGCCCACCTCACCCCAGCAGTGTCTGTTCTGGTGGCTGTCTGCTGGTATTCTTTTGCATCTTTTTAGATTGTGAGCCCTTTTGGGACGGGGAGCCATTTAGTTATTTGATTTTTCTCTGTAAACTGCTTTGTGAACTCTTAGTTGAAAAGCGGTATATAAATACTGTTAATAATAATATGTATTAATTTATTTAATAGATCCAGACTCAACTCCTAGGGCCATGTCAGACACATACAGGGTTTAGCATTTAAGTACACCATTTTATAATTACTACATCTCCTTTTCCAAATTAAACAAAAGATGGCACATGAACACGAGTGCATGCATGTACATATACCTCAATATTATACTGGTCCACTGTCCAAACCCTGGTCCGTTTTAAATCAGCAGTGCAATTCTCAAATGAGTGGTTCTATGCATTTGCTACAGACACATACAGTATATCTGAATGGCTCACCTCTTCCATTTTTTCTGGAACTGGACTCTGGTTACCAGGCAGCATTTCTTTAGCCTCAGAGGACTCAATTTTGGATGTCCGGTTCAGTTGGTCAATGGGAGTCACACTAGCGTCCAATGGTCCTCGTGAATTATGACAGAGAGAAGCCGTTCCAGGAACTGGCTCCTCTTCATCAGAATCTGGTAATGGTGTTGGGCTAATATCCTCCAAGCCAGTGCTAGAAGGACGTGAGGATGGAGTTTGTGCTCTGTAACTGGGCTGAGAGTTGGAACCAAATGTTGGGATTGGAGAAAGCTGGGAAGAGGAGGAAGAGATGGGGCTGCCTTCCATTCGAATCTCATTGTCTGAGTCATGCTCATTGAGAAAATATAGTTTTGTTCTTTGCTCTTTTAAGAGCATCTCAATCCTCGAGTCTAAACTGTTGGGTTGAACTTCACATTCCATGGTTGGGGTACCTGGAGTCTCGCTCCTTTCTGGAGTCTGTGAGAAGGACGCCACAGCTGTTTCACCAAGACTGTTAGCCTCTGGCTGGGGTGGGGGTTCCTCAGGTTTTTCCTTGACAGGAACAAAATCAACAGTGGTAGTAGCACTACTTTCAACTACCATCTCCGTTGGAGGTGGTGGTGGTGGTCGCCGGTACTCAACATCTCTGGAAGTCGGGGGAAGCGGTGGATCTTCAGGTTGGGGGTATGTAGTTGGTGCTTGGTACGGGGAGAAGGCAGATTTGTAAGTTGAAGAAGCTGAGTGGCTTACAGGAGGTGTGTGGGAATATTGCACAGTCTCTTGCTGATGGGATTTGAATGCAACAAACTGATGTTCTGACCCTCGAAAAGCATTCGCAGAGTTATGAACATAGAGATGGCCTGGGCGTCTATTATAGGCATCTGTAAATTTGGTTTCATGTCTCCTGGGTTTATACCCAGAGTCTTGACCAAAATGATAAGCTGGTGTTGTCTGGCGACTAGAGTATGCAGAATCTTGGGAAAATGGAGTCCCCTGCCGTGGGGTGAGGGGGGTTCCTTGGGACTGGGGGGTAAATTGGCTGAAAGAGTTTGGGGTGTCTTGCCGACAATTGGAAAAGGCTGTATCATGCGAAAATGGTGTGCTACTGTTTGGGGTAGCTGATGATCCCACAGAAGAAAGGCTATTCTCTTTTAGGCGTTTCAGAGTATCAGCCAACTGCAACAAAAGGAAATAGAAAAATTTTCCAAAATGTATCAGAAAAATTGCCAAATCACATACATCTTATCCATAAAATCAATTTTCTATAAAACAGAAAGATGCAATAGAACCACAGATGTGTATGAATGTTCCTATTAAAATATTTCCAGAACAAAAAGCATTGAGCTGACCATATTGCTTAATGGATAGATGCTATACATCTATCCATAGACAGCATTAGACTGGTGGGAACACTTTTAAAAGTTTTGCAATCCATGTAAACCAGCTCTGGGTCAAACACATAATTAATAATGTTAGATACCATGTTACAGTAACTCACCCTTGCCCTACCCTAAAAGGGCTTATATCTAGCCTAAGTTCCTCTTACTGCCACCTCACTTCCTATAAGAAGACACTTTCCCATCCTTCCTATTAAGCCCCATTGAACAAAATAGGACTTACTTTTGAGTAGACCTGGTTAAGATTGTGCCCTAAATAAATAAATAAATGCCAGTCTTCCAGATGGGGGGAAGGGGGGATGCCAGTCGACGGGGGGGAGGGGGAACAACTAATGAAATGTTGTAACTATAAAAGAGGTTGTGTCTGAATGATAAAATTGAAAAAAGCAAAACCTTTGAACACAGAAACATGAGGACCACTGAGATTTTTCCAGCTATGGATTTTGAAGAGCCATAAGCCCAGCCAAGTGATCTCTCACTATTAAGATTTACTTTGACCTCCTCCTCAGCAGCTTTTCCAAACAGAGCAGTTCAAGTTCAGAGGAAGGTAAAATTAAACAATCCTAGGCTGCAATCCTACCCACACTTACCCAGGAATAAGTTCCATTTACTATCATTGTTAAAAGATTAAACACAGTAGCTTGTTAAAAGCACAGGTCTGTAACATTTACCCAATTGCAGTCACATACCATGGTAGCAACAAGTCTAATATATTAAAAATGAAATATTGAAATGAATGGGGACCCGCCTGAAATTGGCCCGTGACCCACCTAGTGGGTCCCAACCCACAGTTTGAGAAACAGTGATCTAAGGAAATACCACATTTCATTCTTTAATCCAATTGAACCTAAATAACCTCAAAAAAGAAAAGAAAAATTGTCTCCTTAAATGGCAGCCCCACCATTAACAATGATTTAACTAATGTTTTGGATAATCTATTCTTTCAGCAAATTAGAACTTGAAGCTTTAACTAAAACAAATAGGTAACCATTTGTCCTGTCAATATCCATACACAGGTTGACAACCAGTGCCATGGAATCATTGCCAAGTCCAAAGACAGGTTGCAACTTGGCATGGTCCCATCGATCTAAAGGGTTCCAATGTACCTGGGGCTTCAAAATGGATTCCCCTTATTCAAGAGGCTTTCCCCAAAAAGGAGGTTGCAGATGATAGCTGGCTGGACAAGAATCTCAAGAATGCATTTCTTGAGAAGATTAACAATTGCAGACAAACCAGCATTTGTTATGAAGATGTTCTTAATGTAGTGGATGCTATTCCAAACATAACCTAGCCAAAATATACCTGAAGAGTTTCATTCACAGTGGGAGATGCATCCGGCTCATTCTCAACAGGTAGCGTCTGAGGAGTGTAGAGTCCATTAACAAGCAGATCATAGAAATGCATGCGTTTTTCACCTGAACAAACAAACACTTTGTTAAAAACAACAATGCAGCAAACATACAGTATACAGTATTTTAGCTGGAGATGAAAATTCCCTCAGACTCCATCTAGAACTCTCACTTTAGCAACATTCACTGCAAACTGATTGCCGATCAAAAACACTTCTGGTTTTTCTGAGATAGCTAATTTCTGCCTGTCAGGTCAGGTGAAGCAAAGTAGAACACACAGGTAACTTGCATCTTCCAAATTCCTTGAGGAAGAGGGTCTACACCCTAGACTGCCCTCTTTGAGAAAAGCTGGCAGTGGCAACAAATTAGGACAGGAAAGGGTTGGCTGAAGCAAACTTATCATCAATGTTACTGCTAATTTGGTGCATCGTAACAAGAGAGGCATGCATCTTGGAAATAGGACTGCTTGTCTACAGGAGTTCACCTGTATACTCCATCATGCCCCAGGAAAGTAGAACTTGAACTCTTCTCAAAAGAAATTGTTTAATACTTTGAGAGATGAAATCATTAATAATTAGATTAGATTACTTTATTGTCATTGTGCTTAATGCACAACGAAATTTGATGCACCATTGAGATACAGATATAAAAAAGTTATATACAACAATCAGTTGTACACTCATCAGTGCACACTCATCCGGACATTCACTACAACATGCATCATGTTTTATATTAAACATGTAATATAAAAACAATATTGTCCAGGAGCATGATAACCAATAACACATAATAAGAAGTGTCCAACTGCAGCAGTGCCTGTCGTCAAACAAAAATATCCAAAGGGTGTAGTGGTTTGGGAGCTGAACTTAGACCTGGAAAATCCAGGTTCAAATCCCCACTCAGCAATGAAGCTCCTGGGCCAGTCTCTCTCTCTCTCTCTCTCTCTCTCACCCTCTCTCACCTACCTCACAGCATTGTGAGGACAAAAAAAAAACTACATACACCACTCAGAGCCCTTTGCAGGAAGTGTTGTATAAACTTGTGAGTAACAAATAAATGGGGCAGCCCCACTTTACAGAGTTGTATTCCACGCAGCAGTATGATTGAACATTGTCACTTTTCCCCCCATAACAGATGCATCGCACGTACTTAGCAAAGTCAGACCCAAAAGTTAGCAGTTTTCTACAGGCTGCCAAGCTAAGTCTGCACTCTTATGCACTAAACAGGGAATAACTTCTGTATGAGTGTTGATAATATCAGGTTGCATGACTTATATCAGAGAAGCTAAACATTTGAGCCTATGTGGCTCACAAATTACTACCAGAATCTGGAGAGTCAGGATGGTGTAGTGGAGTGGTTCCCAAACTGATGGGTCATGACCTACCAGGGGAACTGGAAAAGGACCATTCTCTTTTAAGGGGAATGGCCTGGAAATCAGCAGCAGCATTATCAGGATGATTGTGCTGCTACCAGGGAGAGGAGGGTTTTTCTAACTTACTTGGGGTCACTATGGCTCTCCAGAGCGTCCAGAGAGCCTGCGACCCTCTCTGCAGCCCTCCCAGGGGCTTCAAAATCCTGTAAAAAAGAAAAGAACCGCTTCCGATTTTGCAGAAAAAACAGAAGTCGTCCCCCCCCCCTTTTTATAGGACTTTGAAGCCTCAGGAAGGGCTGAGAGAGGGCTGAAGGCTCCCCAGACCCTCCAGAGAGCTATAGCAACCCCCAGGTATGTTGGAAAAACCCTTCTTGGCAGCAGCAGGATCATACCCATCATGTTGCTGCTCCTCCCCCTTCCCTCCCCAGCAAAAGCTTAGAGTTCCCAAAGTCTGAGTAGGACTTTGGTGCAGTGGTTCTGGAGTGTGACTCAAACGTGGAAGATCCAGGTTCAAATCTCTGCTCAGTCATGAAGCTTCCTGGGTGACCTTGGGCCAGTCACTATCTCTCAGCATCACCTAACTCACAGGGTTGTTGTGAGGATAAAAGCAGAGAAGTAACCATGTACACCTCACCCTGAGCTCCGTGGAGGAAGGAAGGTATAAAATGTGAAATTAAATAAATTCTGGAAACTCACTTCTGTAGTAGGCCACGCAAGGGGAAAACAGGTTACAGTTCTATAGTAAAATGTATAGTGTTATTGCAGGGCAACTGATGCAGTTCTGCCAGCAAACATGCACTTTGCAAGGATGAGAGTGGGAACATGGTATCACTAAGCACCATTTTCTGTTCACATCAAACAGAACGAGAGACTTAGCATGCTCTGGTTTGTTGTTGTGATCACCAGACAGAAATACCAAGTGCAAAAAACCAGGGCCATCCAAGACACAGGAAGCTCACTAGCACTTGCACTGGGACAAGCTGCTTGTGAAGCAGACCTCTGCAGGCACCCAATAGCTTGGGCATAAAAGCCTGTTGGTTCCCTCATAAAAGGCATTTATTTAGTGCTCTTGAATGGTCAAAGACTTCGTGTGCATACATTATCCTGTGGTAATCCTTACAACTCTGTAAGGCAAGTCAGTAGTATTATCCCTAAACTCTAGAGGACGTTGGGTTGGGGTGGAGTAGAACTGAAGTTGAGAGTGGCTTGCCTAGGAGCAGCTAGCAAATTTGTGGTTCATGAACTGGAGGTTTCCTGGTTCATAGATCAGTCTAACAGCACAATCCTATGCATGTCTACTCGGCAGCAAATCCCACTGATCCTTAGACTAATTGACACACACTTACCTAGGAGAAAGTCCCCTGGATACAGTGGAAATTACTTCTCCATAGATAGAATTGTTCTATTAGCATCTGCTATGCTACACTAGTTCTGGAAACAGTCTGCTGAAACACAGGCTCAAACTATTAACCTGGACAGGTTATTACCATTATGGTTATGAATGCAAGAACTGAGGTAGAACAGATCAGATTGTGGTCCTTAATACACTGAAAAACAGCAAAATGCTTACTGTGTAGACCAAGGTCAGGATTTCACCTTAAGTGACTCACTTAAAGCTACATAACTTCATTCTAGAGACTATGAACAGTGTTCATCTTCTCCAACTTTACAGTCTACAGATCCCATCAAATCACTGTTAAGCACAGTCAGTTAAATGTCATGTACTCCCTTTAATTTCAATTGCTTCAATTTTGGATCAAATTAAAGAGTTTATTTTCAAAAGTATTGTAATTTTAAAGCACAGATATTGGCTATTGTGTGCAAATGATTGGCCTTAAAACAGACAGCTGTTCTATACATGGTGCTTTTTTTATTTGTATTATTACATATAAACACTGAAAGCCATGTAACAAATAAACATCAGAAGGTGGAAAGCAAGTAAGCAAAAGCATTTCAAAAGCTAGCGTTAGAGACCTACAGTAAAAACACATTTGAAAAATCAAGCAGGTTTTAATAAAGTTGAAGCCTGAATCACAAAACAGTGTAGCTGGAAGCTATAGAAGTTTAGCTGGATTGACTTAAATGGAAGCAAAGTAGCTCAGTATTACAATCCTGTGCACACTTACTGGGAAGTGAATCCTACTGAACACATAAGAGACTCATGCAAGATATCGGGTCATATCTAAATATTAATATATGAGATTGGGTCACGTCTAAATATTCCAGTTTAACCGATATGTGGATCAAATTGCAAGTTTCTCAGACTGCAGAGCTCAAATCACATGCTATGATATAGTTCACTGATTCTAGCCCACACTGGCTAGCTGAGGATCACAATGCCACAATGCAATGCTCATTCAAAAATAAATGTTGATGGAAGACTAAAGCAGAAATTCTATACACTCTTACTTGGGAGTGAGTCTGACTGGGTTGACATAATCCTGAGTAAACCCAATCCTATGAATGTCTACTCCAAAGTAAGTCTCACTGAGTTCAGTGGGACTTACTCCAAAGTAAACATGTTTAGGATTGCAGCCAAAGTCACCTAATCAATTTGCTTCAATGCAGACCAGTCTGAACTTTTTAGGTATGCTTCATTGAATCAGACAAAAGAAAAATACACTAAGTGGAAGAAAAAAACCAACATCAAAATGATAAAACAGTATGCTTCTTAAAAACTACATAAATAATATATTTATCTGTGTTGTTGTACAACATTGTTTCTCTCTTATCAATGCTGCAGATCTAATGCCACAGATAAGATACTTTGAA
Organism: Tiliqua scincoides; assembly: GCF_035046505.1. Lineage (NCBI taxonomy): Eukaryota > Metazoa > Chordata > Lepidosauria > Squamata > Scincidae > Tiliqua > Tiliqua scincoides. The sequence goes on from NC_089834.1 coordinate 14,176,814, forward strand.
GAGCAACTGTCCCTTTAAGAGCCAGAGATAAGAGAAAAAAAGATTCTGTTACTGAAGCTCCTGTATATATTTAGATTCCAGCAAGGAGATGAATAAATAAAACCAAGAACACTGCTGTAACTCAGACTACAGATAAAGTTTTAAAGATAATGTTTTTAGGTATTTTCTAAAAAAAATTTTTTTAAGCCATGTTAAAAGAAAACTTTTTTAAAAAAATTATCAGCTAAGTGCAAAAGGTACTTTAGGCAAAAAGGTGAAGGGGCACAATTTGGCATGCCAAGTGTCAGCATGAATGAATGAGTGAAATGGAGAGGATAGCAGCATTTTGTAAATTACAGGACTATCTCCTAGCAACAGACAACACATTCAACTCCACGTGACTACTGAAGGCCCAGAGAAAAGCAGAGAGATGGGGGGGGGGAATGGAGTGACAGCCATTTAATAGTTAAAAAGAAAACATTAATTATTAGCCCTCCCAATCCAATCTGCAAATGCATCTCACCACACAGGAGGAAGGAGGGGGAAGAGAGAACGAAGACAGAAAACAGAATGAACAGAACGTCCAGCTCTGTCTTTCCCACCTTTAGTATCCAGCTCCACGTGGATGATATTGCCCATGACAGATGTGTTGTGCAGGTGCTGGACTGCTTCTCGGGCTCCTTTGACTGTGGCAAAGATCACTTTGGCAATTCCCAGATGCTTCTTGTTCTTGGGGTTGTAGAGGATCTCCACTTCTTCCACCTCACCATATTTTTTACACATGTCGGTTAGGAAGTTTTCACGGATGTTGTCATTCAACTTGGCAAAAGTGACTTGTTTGGGAGGCACTGGCCCCACATAAAACTCATCAATCTGGAGATTTATTTTTGCACAAACACATGGCAGGAAATTAAAGGGGAAAAAAACCAAAATTGTTAATGACAGATAAGAAACTAGCTGTCAAACAAACCATTTGGAAAACAGAGGGTTAAGCAACACCTACAAGACTTCAAAGACATTTTCCTTTAGTAACACAGCAGTTTATGGGGAAATGTCTGGTTAGTTCAGTAACAACTTGTTTACAAACAGTTAATTTAAAAACCTAGGGAAGCACTTAAGTAATAGACACACTTTGACAAACAGCAGGTTCACATTACAATGCTGTTACCTTTGTCTTACGCCAAATTAAATTACCCAATCAATCAAAAAGTGTTTCAAATGCAAGCATACATTAAGACAACAATCCTAAATACACTTATTAGGGAGTGAATTCCTAAAGACTCAATGGGATTTAGTTCTGAATAGACATGTTTAGGATTTCCATAGATCACAATAAGCATACCTTAAATTTAGGGACAGAGAGCTCGAGCTCCTTCGTTTTGGTCCATATTCGTCCTATCCTAGGATCTCTAACACAATCCACTGGGGCAAGACCCGGGTTCTGGGGAATAGAGTGAGAAAAGAGAGGTACAACAAAAGCAAAGCTTGAAATTGACTGTACAGCATTTAAACAACAAGGAAATTGAAGAGAATGTCCTCCAGGGAGAGAAAATAAAGCACACACCAATACACATGTCAAACTGCAATTCTGCAGGGAATCACAGTGAAATAAAGCTGCAGGTTTTATCTTCTGATTTTGACAGACCACATTATGTCAGGGGGTGTAACTTTAATAGCTCTCCTGAACATTTTGTTGTAACTTTCATTTTTCAGGTCATTAAAAATCCTTCTGTTCCCCATTCCTCCCAAACCTAAAAAGATTGCTAAGTAGTAGAATAAAATGAACTGGCAGGAGGTGGGGGGGGGGGAAGTGGGCAAGAAGGAAGACAGAAATAAGGAATGTGATATTATATATGCACATTTTTAAAAAACCAAATGCTTACAGGAATGCTGAAATGTTGCCCATCGTAACGATAGAGCTTGTGCTGTCCTTTTTTAAGAGCTGGATCAATAATCAACTTGTAACTTTTCCAATGGTGATTTCTTTTCTCTGCAGAAGTGCTGGCTTGGGAGCTGCTCTCCATTCCGTTGATCCAACCTGGAAGAGAAGAAGAGGGAGGGAGGGAAATCTGACAAAGTTGATAAAAAATAAAGAATGCAAATGGAGAGGTTACAATTTCAGAGCCGGAATCCCCCCCCCCCGCAATTGCAATTCCGTCAAGCTTGAAAAACACCAGACAGGCAGGCTACAACAGGGTGTCCCCCACTGTATTCTCCTTCCGTTTGGAGTAAGACAAGAGACAGAAAAGAGAGGGGGAGAGAGACAGAGGGAGAGAGAGAAAAAGGCTCACTTGAACTCTGCTTCTTGCCATGGTCTTCTGTGTGCTGTTTGGCTCTGTCTCCTGCCTTGTTCTCTTTGAAAGACATTGTGGTTCGGGGGCCGATCGGTCGTCTCCTTACCGCGAAAGGCGAGCTCCTTCTCGCATTGGGCTGGTTACATTACATGGGGTTTTGAAATCCTCCTGCCTCCTCTTTTTTTTTTCGCGAGCCAACACATATTGTATGTGTGCTGCTGCTTTCTGCTTGCTGCTTCTCAGGCATCCCACAATTCACCGCTATGGAGCTCGGCTAATGGCTAACCGCCCTCCACCGAATGCACATTCACAGCAGCTGCAACGCGCTGCGAAACCCCCAGACTCGCAGACCTGGAGCGCCTCCCCACCCCAAATAAAGGGCCATGCATTTTCCCCAGCCGCCCTGCGCCCCAGAGGGGCTTTTCCCCCCTCCGCTGGGGATGGCACGACCAAACTCTCTCTGGAATCTGCCGGCTACATTTACTTAAGCTCCCAACTGTTCCTAAACAAGATGGACCTTTAGGTGGGACGGGGGGGTGGGAGGTGAACAAGGCACCGAAGTCAGAAAGCCCAGCCTGGGAAAGTTGCACCCCAGGGAGCCCAACCGGGCGAGCAGGCTCCTTGCACTGATACTTTGCAACCAGGCGCCGAAATGTTTCCACCTCCCCTGAATTGCACGCTGGGGGGGGCGCCCCCTTTTTGCAACAATTTGTCAATTTCCACGATTGCAAAGGTGGGAGGGAGGAGGAAGGAAGCAAAGTAGCAGCTTTGCTTATTAAAGGTCCCCAGCAGCCAATCAGAGGGGGCCTTCCATGTTGTTTCAGCTACAGAAAGCCTTTCTCGGAATCTTTCAAGTCATTATGATTTTTTGCCCTGGATCTTCTTGTTGGGGCTCCGTGTTGTTGGAGCCCGTCTGGAGCTTTTTGGTTTGCAATTGGGCCGTGGTTAGGTAATTGGCTGGTTAAAGGCAGCAGGCAGCCGCAGCCAATCAGCGCGCAGCTTCCATTGGGCTTGAGTTATTAGACGCTGATCTAAAAACATCCTTCAGCAGACAGCTAAGGAGAGGCCAACAGATCAGGCAGCCATTTTTCTGCAATGGAATTAAATGGCCAACTGGGTTTTCCTTTGTTCCAAAAGGGGATATTTGATTTGAAGTGAATCCACACCATCCTTTTCAGGACTTCTCAGTGTCTGTGTTAATATCTGACAACATTTAGAGGACTCAAAGGAAGAAGGAAGACTGACTCTCATAAAAAGATCTGGATTTTTCCCTTGATTTGGAACCCATCTTTGTCTTGTATATAACTAGGTCATAGCACGCCCTTAAGTCAGCAGTAACAATTTTGAGTTGAAAAAAGTAAATACATATGGTTTTTTGTTTTGTTTTGTGTTTGGCTTTGGAAGGCTTTGGTTATCTGCCTGAGCAATACATTTTTTAAAAATAGAGTTTCCTGTATTAAACACTAAATTCCTGGCCATTTTAGGTTAAATCCTTTCGTGCTAACAAGGTAATGTTTGAAAATATATAGATGTAGGAAATGTGAATTCTTGAGAGGAAAGAGTCATTAGGATCAGGTTGTTTTTTTCCTTTTACATTGTAAGTACCCAATCCATTATGTCCTTTTTAAATAAGTGTAGTTTTCATGTTAATGTTACTGGAGTTCTCCTTTTTTTTCCAGCCTCATCTGCATGTCATTTTTTGTCTTGTTTATATAAACCAATTGCTTCTGAAATACTTTTAGATCAAAATATTTAGAGATGCTTAAAATGTTTACATAAACTATTAACCAGGTGTATTCACACTAACATGTACAGATTTAAAAGTATTTGAGATCATGTAAAACTTGGGATGGGGGAGAGAGGGGGGGAGAGAAATACACGTAGTGTCCTTTTAATGTGCCGAATAAATTTGTCACAAGAACTTACCGATTGAAACCTGGAGTTAAAAATCTATATATTCCTGTTCACAGAATACTGTTAGTCAAAGTGGATGCCTTCTAACGACCTTCTTATTTTTTTTCTGTCAAAGCCATAGGCGACTTTCTAATGGTCTGAAAGAGATTTGTTGATTTGCAAACTTACGCCAGAGAAGTGATGATACAGAACATAAAAGCATGTTTAGAAATAGATCTTTTAAAACAAACAGCCCCACAACTTCTCCTTCAGAACTGCATTCTGCTATGGTGTTGCGGGTAAGTAAACCCTTTTGCCCTTGCAGTGGAACATCTAGAGCCAGGCCTGTGCAACAACTGTTTGTCCAGGGCGGATATCCGAGTGAATTTCTGTGGGGGGAAGATAGCTAACGTTCTTGTTGTGAGTACAGGTTCAGAATCTATTTAGATATCTATTTACTTCTAAAGAATACTTTTCTTTTACCCTCCTGTAACAAACGACTTTGCTTGGCTGCATCTTTGATTTAGGAAGCTTTTCTCTACAAATCCTTCATGGTGCTAGTCCTAAACTGTACGTCTCAAGGAAAATCTATAGGCAGAGATGGGATTCTTCTTATCTTAAATAAAAGGGAATAATCAGGGAGAGGCAGCTAAAGCATTTCTCCTTTCCTTGAATGGAGCTTCCCCCCCCTTCCTAAAACGTTTTAAAGACAGCAACATTTTGAGCAGGAGGAAGGGGGAACCTGGCTTGCTAAAATGCACTATAAAAGTTGTTTTTTTTTTTAATGGTGCAAAAAAAGGCTTGGAAATAGAAAATCCAAAATGGAGGCGATTCTTTTCCCTTTGCAGTCCTCCTGAGTCGCACTACTGAGAAGCTGGTGACGCCTTTGCTGGTTCACAGCAGGTTTAAGCCTTTTTTTAAAGGTAGCTACATCTTTCTGACTTCTAGTGACAATCAAAGCAAGGAGCTTTATTTGAAGAGGGATGCAAACCCCGTTTACAGTGGCTCCTGCGCCCTGAGAGGCAGGCTGGCTGCAGGCAGTGCTCCATATTGTGTGCAGGCAGCTGGGCTTCGTAATGGCTTCTCTATGAGGCTGTTCTCTTTGGGGCAAGGCTGGGGTTCTCCAAGGCTCTGAGCGTCCTTTCTATTCTTGATCAGTGCAGGGGGGGGTCATTCCTTCCTCCTCTTTTCCTCCCCCCAACTCTTTTCTTTGTGTTTGTGAGTGTGAAGGCTTGTGAAAAGCAAAGCGAGGCAGCTCCTTCTTTTTTTTTTTTTTTTTTTAAAGAAAGGTTTAGGAAGAAAGCAGGGGGGAGGAGGAAAAAAGATGGTTGCCATTTTATGCTGGTGCTTTTGCAGCAGCAAGAAGGAACGCAGGAGAGAGAGTGTAACAGGAGATGCTGGCAGGGCTCCAGTTTTTGCCTGCTGTTCTGCTCGGCACTCCCGGGGGTGGGGGAGGGCTGGAGACTGCAGGGGGGAGGGGAAGACCAGGGGTAGCCTAGCAGCCCGGCTCTTAAAGACACAGGACGCTCCTGTCGTTCAAGAAAGAGACAAAGGCGCAGAGTAGCTAGCAGGAAGTCCTAATCTTTTGTGTCTCGAATCCAAAAGTGTTCTTGTATGGACTGGAAAGACGACGACGACGACGATGATGATGGGCGGGCAAGAACTGAGCACACCGGCAGGGTTGGAAGCAGCAAGATATAGATGAAGCCCAAATAATTTGCTTAAAAGCAGGAGTGATCTTTTTTTCCCTGCACTGCAGTGAGCAAGCAACTGGATTTCTCCTCCCCCCCCCCGCCCCTCCTTAAATGGTTTCTTGTTTGCTGGTGAAGCAGTCATGGGGTGATCTCTGAACAGGTCTCTAACTCTTATCACCTGTCTCCATGTAGGTCTCTTGGCAATACTAATTTCTCAACCCCCCCATGACCCTTGGAAAGGGTGAGCTCAACTGACTGATTGAGGAGGAGGAGCTGACAAGGGAGTGCCTGGCCTCTTGTCAGAGGAGAGAGGGTTTTGCTGATGGTATCTTTCTCTCTCTGCCTGTTTGCAGTAGGTAGGGTTTGCCAGTCGTATTTCCATTTTTCAGTGGCTTTCCTTTGTCTCAAGAACTTCTTTCCTTAGCCCTGCAGCACATAATAGGTGGGTGCTGCTCTGGAGGGTCTTGTGCTTTCAAGATCAGAGCTGATAATCCTGGCAGCAGATCCTGAATGCCACTGAGTTGCTATTGGTTTGGTTAGCGCTGTTAGCCATCCTGGGGGTGGGGAATGGCTGCTTCTTGAAACTTCAGAGAAGCAAGCTGCAGGAGCCTCTGGCCTCTACTTCCTCTCAGGGATCCTCTAATGCCGGCCTTGGAACAGGCTCATTTTTTCCATCCTTATTTTTCACGTCCTCTGCAGAAATTATTACACTTAAAGTTGTTCTGCTGTGGGGAGTGCGAGGAAGAACTGTACTTCTGGACTGCATGAATTGATTTAGGAGGTGGGTTGGTTCTATTTGTGCACAGAGGCAACATCATTATGACCGAAACTAGCACTAAAGGAAGCTGTTGTGTTTGTGAGATTTCAGCTCCCCCATAGCAATATCCTATTATGGGTGGTAGTTAAAATCCTGAGCTTGTTCACTTTCCTGTAGCCTGTTTCTTGTAAAAGATCTGCAGGAGGCCAGGGTGTTGTCTCTCCGATCTTTGTGGGAGTGAAGGCATTCCATCACCAGGATTTGCTCAAGCAGCTGAACCTGTTTTTTAAGGCAATACTCTGTGGAGCAGAGTGTTCAGTGTTTAACAGGCAATGTCATGCTTCTGTTCTTTGTGGGAAGAAAGTGTAAAGTGACTGCTTAATTCAGAGGTTGGTCAATTGGAGGTATGGCTTATACTAAGGTTACAACCCTAAGCAAGGCCCCCAGGGCGTAAATTGTATTATGCAGGAGTTATTTCTGAGTAAACATGCTGAGGATTACACTGCACACTTGTTCTGTCCTCTTTTGGTGGTGGGGGGAGTGACTTCTTATGTGAGGAGTGTGAACTGGATATGTCAAGCCCTAATGAATAGTGTTTGCCCCTTTTGGTTACAAATAACTTCTGGAACTGAGGCCAAGAGGAATGTGTGTGGCTTCTAAAGTTCCCTTTATCTGAGTGCCTTAGCTGCTTTGCCTTAGTCCGAGTGGCTGACCTGCTTGTTGTGAAGCTGATGTGGCAAGAGCACATGAGGTTAGTCAGCTCATTTGCTCACTAGTAGGGCATCTTTCCCTTCTATTCCTGCTGTGATTGTATGCTATGCTAACTGGTTGGTTTGGAGTCCTTAAATTACTTTCAGATTAGTACAGATGAGGCAGGAGCAGTTGCTGGAGTGTGCAGGCTGGTTTCCTGTGCTCTCTGTGTGTCTGTGTTCTCCCTCCTTTGCGATTCGCCCTCCCCCTTCACTTGGTATACTGCTGTACAGTATAATGTAGGTCACTGTGTATTTCCTACTTGCACTGATCAAATGAAGGTGGGGTCAGGAATAACCTTCCCTTACTTGCTGCATTTGCATCCCTTAGGAATGATACTGAGTGCTTATATAGTGTATTTTGAGTGTCTGGAGTACTTCAGTAATCCTTTCTGCTGCTCTGTAAGGTAGGTTAGTACCATCCCCAAGTAGTACTGGAGATGTGGAGTTAGTGAGTTGCAGACAGTCACCCAGTGACTTAAAGGCTGAGGTGAGATCTGAACTGTGGATTTCTTGTTCTTAGTGAATGGTTATTTTACATTGGCTCCTATACTGTCATGGGTTCTGTGGCCCTCTATTCCTGTGCTTGGAATGAGAAGAGTACTGTTCTAAACTGCCAAATTATTTTTTTTCCCCAAGCTGCTGGTGGGGGAAACCAGAGTTTGTTTTATCAGTTTAATGATGCTCACTGTGACAACTGTTTCAAAGACAAGTGTCATCATTCAGGACAGCTTTATGGGGCTAGTCCAGTATATTTAACCCAGTAGCCTGTTTCTTGGCAGTGGTTCATATTGCATGTATTAAGAAACCAAACGTATCCTAATGCTCCAGTATAATTAGAGGCTTAGAGAAACCCCCTGCAAGAGGCTTGCATGCTTTGACAATTTGCTAACATGCACTGGTACTCCTCTCTCTACAAATGAATTTAACTCTTTTATGCAGCTGACTGTTGTCTGGCAGATACTGTAATTAAAAGATCAGCTGCAAAAAAAGCCATGCCTTTTCAGTGGCATCACTAGGATTTGCATCACCTGGTGCGGGAGGCCTGTGCATCACCCCATGTAGTGGGCGGGGCAATGCCCCAGGTGGGCGGGGTGATGTAGCATCGCCCCGCCCCCACTGGGTTTTGACTGTACCTTTTGTTATAACACAGATATTTCAATGTGGTTTGTTTCATTGCATTCTGCATGAAATTACGCATTGATTGATATATCATGATGGTCTTATTCCTCCAAATTCTGATTTTAGTGATTTTGAAAACTTGTAGAGTCTCACACACACACACCCCCACCCACCTGTGTCAACTTACTAACACCTTATGGCAGCAGTTCTCAAACTTATAGCACTGGGACCCACTTTTTAGAATGACAATCTGTCCAGGACCCATTGGAACTGATGTCATGGCCAGAAGTGACATCATCAAGCAAATTAAAATAATTATAAATAATTAAATTAAAATAAAATAATTAAATAAGGGAGAGCCAGTCCTGTTCCACCAAGTGAATCTATTCTGAAGTACGGTAAGTCTTATTGTGGTCAATGGGGCTTGCTCTCAGGAAAGTGTGGGTAAGATTGCAGCCTGTGAGCTCAATCCTATGCATGTCTACTCTGAAGTAAGTCCCATGGTGGTCAATGGAGCTTACTCTGTAGTCTGCCTGCAATAACAACCCCCCCAAAAAAGAATCAGTGAGATTTCCAGCCCTCCCCTGTGCCCAGTTTAAAGTTCTTCTATTTCAGGCATATCCATATAAAGACCCACCTGGCTTTGCAAGTGCAAAATAGAAAACTTCCCCTTTTTCAAGCCCCTTTTTTGTTCTTTTTTTGGGAGGGGAGGCTGCCTTCTGGAGCAGCTCCATCAGATCAGGACCCTTCTGGTGTCCTCACATTCCCCTTTGCCTGGCCTGACCACCAGCCAAGGCACGTCTGCCTACTCGCAAGTAAACGCGACTGAGCAGCTGCTTTGCTTTCCATAGGGCTCCATAGACTGGGAGGGAGGCAGCGGGGGGGGGGGGGGGAAGAACCTCCTTCTCCGTTTTTGGGGGCTGCACTCATTGGATGAAGACCATTCTGACGTCCTTGGAGCCTCTCAGCCTGCCTTGACTAAGGCAAGTCCGCCTACTTGTGAGTAAATGCGGCCATGTGACTTCGTTTTGGGCTCAGACTCACAGCTGGGAGGGGGAACTTCTTGGGTGTTTTTGGGGGGCTGCATTCATTGAATCGGGACCATTGTGGTGTCATTGGATTCCTCTTAGTCTGCCCTTTCCGACGGACTATGGCAAGTTCACCTACTCACGAGTAAACATGTGATACAGCTCACTTTCACTTTCCACAGGGTGCAATGCATTTTTTCCTTCCGATTTTTTGGCCATAACTTTTGAAAGAAAGGAGCGATTTCAATTCTGTTTCTTGCACTGCACTCCGCTGGCCATTCCGCATCCAACGGTGTATGGAATGACATGGTAACTCCTAACCCCGCGATTAGCGCGTCCTCCCCCAGGGCGCGTCACCTGGTGCGGCCCACACCCCCTAGCGACACCAGTGTGCCTTTTTACTGTTATGCAAAAATAACAAGTCAGTATTCATAGGTCCTCACAGATTTCAAGTAAGCATTTTATGGGATCCATCTATATCTATATCTATATATAGATATAGATATAGATATATATTCCCTTCTTGCAATGTAGGCGTGTGGGTGATACCTTTACTATATTAACCTTATAAATGGAAATAAGTTTTCATGTTCCTCTTTAGGGAAGCTCCAGTGCACTATTGTTACTGTATTGAAAAGCTCTGGATCATACTCAGTCTGGACCTTGTTACACTCTGACTTGCAGTCCTTAATACCATGAGTCAGTGGAACTTTCTGATAAAAGTGGCTTATGAATCCCTGGTCTATATATGCAGAGCTCTAATTAATGGCAAATGCCCCAGGATCACATCACTTTGTTTGCTTTTGCAACCCCTCCCATTCCCCTCTCAATGTGTGTTGGGATCCCTCGCCCCTCCATTTCTTAGTCTGAGGACTTAATTCATAGAAATATTGTTTCCTGGATCTTTGCATTTTGAATAATTGAAAATTGGTTTGCAATCAGTTTGTTAAAAAACTTCAAAAATAGTATCCTTCAGATGGAAATAATCTGAATGTTTGGGGATTTCAAATGGCGGTGCTGTATGAATGTAATTCCCTGGTTCCAGGATCTAAGTGTCAAGGCATCCTGGGGTATACTGGTTATACTTTTCTCTGCATGGGCAGGAAATTCTCTTGAATTTCAAAAGGATATTGGGTAGGATTGCTAAATGTGAAAGTTTTGGTTTGTCCCTCCCCCCCACATGTGGGGAACTCTGGTTTAGGAGAAGACTGTACCTTCGGGTTTGTTTATGTGGCATTTGAACCTTATTACCCAGACTGTTTACTGGTTGTGGTAGCCTTTGGCTGAGCTGGTGGGCTGGTTTAATGTTCAAGTTGTCCAGGAAACCAAACAGTTTGTAAACTATTTTCTGAGGGGGAAGGGAAAGTTGTCAGTTCAGCTGGATTATGGTCTCATACAAGGAATAGTGGGGACTGGGATGTGGTCACAGGAGGGAGGAAAAGTAAAGGAGCTTTACTTTAGAAGCACTGTGGTTGAAGGAAGGCTGCAGAGTATGCAAGAGACTGAGAGAACCAGTGAAGGTAGAGAATGAGGCTTGAGGGAATGGACAGAGAAGGATCTGAGGCAACAAGGGGCTAATCAGAGCAGGCTCTGAAGAAATCTCAGTGTGTTGAATAATAGGAGGGACAGTAGATTGTGGAAGAAACATGCTAGGAAGGCTGCTAAAGAGTTGTTAAAGGAGACAAATGGAGAGTGGCCTGGGGAAATTGAGTGGTAAAGACATGCTGTGAAGAAAGTAGATCCTCTGAGTGTTCCCTCTTCTAATGCTAGATCTTAGGGTCATTAATGAAACTGACTGGCGATAAAGGACAGACAAGGTACTTATCGGATTTACTGTAGTATGATATAGCAATGGCTTCAAAAGGGGTTTAGACAAACTTATGGAAAAGCAGAGGTCTATCTTGCTATTGGTCTTTGGAAACCAAACAGAACCAGCACGATGGAGACTTTATTATTGAGTTTTGGGATCTGGGGAACAAATGGGCTACTGCTCGCATGTGTTGCTTGTGGACTTCCATGAACACATTTGGCTATCTACTGTGGGACACATGATGTTGGACCCTTTGAACTAGCAGGGCCCTTGTTTTAAGGAGGCAAGGAGAAAGAAGGAGGTAGCAACAGTACACTTGGAGCCTAGGGATAGGAGGGGCGGGGCACTACCGGCTAATAGGAAGAGGGTTGCTAGACCTGGATCTAGGTAGCGAATTCATGCCAGTTGCAGCTTCCATCCCTGAAGCACTGTAATCTGACAACCAAGTGGAGGAGTTTAAAACTTAAACTGAATATTATTGAAATCGGCCAATGTTTTAGCTTTATTAGATTGAGGATGCAATGTTGTACATGAAGGTCTCTAGAATAAATGATTTGAGAATAGCAGTCGCCATTTGAGTGTGTTACTCTTAAATACCTCTGGTTTGTTCTTAAAAGGGAGCTAGTACTTGCTTGCAATGTGTTAGGAAATCTTGCATAAATATCTGTGTATTGGTAAGTTGGAAAGAATCCAGAAAGCACTGTGAAATATAAAGTGATGAAACACACAGCTCTAGAATGCTTGCTGTAGAACAACTTTGTCTTGTGACTTGTCAGTAATAAATGAGGAAGTAGTTTGTTGTAGAACAACACAGGAAACTTGCTCCTAAAGACACTTTGATTAAGGCCACAGCCCACTTCCTGTGTGTTGTAGTAGCAGTACTCTGAAATAAATGAATTGCACATGATCTACTGGCCATTTTAAACTGATATGCTGTGTTTGTGTACTGCAGCTGCGTGTTTTGAAACTGGACTTAAGCATTTAGGGTTACTTTTTTTTCTCCTTCTCAAGCCTTAAGTTCTGGTAGGTGTCAAAATAGATAAGGTTGGTTGTCAATTTAGTGTATATTTAGTATCCTTTTTAAAGTAATCTTTGTGGGAACACTAAATCGAGAGTATTAAAACATGGCGCTTAGCAATTGCCATAGCCCTGTTGCTAACGCAATGCTGGTGGCTTATTAACACCATTAAGGGTCATTAGCTATAGCAAAACTGTGTGAATTATGCATTTAGAGTGGCCTGGATATCTGAGGAAGGGGAAAAGCAAACAAACCTCCTGAATGGGTGGTTCCTAGTGTACCAACCTTGAGTTTCACTAATAACGGTTAATATTTGACCAGAGTATGCAGAAACTACATTTAACCATGTGGCAGTCAAAATGACATGATACTGCCATCCACCTGTGCTGCAAGACATTGGTTATTGACTCCTGGGATTTGTATAGCTTCTCATTTTCTTCCTCCCCTCTTCCTAATAAGGAACAATTTAACCTCTGGCACAATGACTTTGCAGTAGACATGCTTCTACAGTCTAACATACAAGTTACATTTGTAATATTTGTCATTTCTGGTCACTATGAGGATAAGGATTCTAGACCCAACCCAACTTGGAGTTCCTATTCCTATACCAATACTGCCCTGAAATTGCAAAGCTATGGGAGCAGAATGGATGAACCATGTAACAACTATTCCTAGCTGTCAGACTAGGATAGGCATCAGTTGGGTTTGTGTCTATGGATTTCATTTATATACTAAAATGCAAACATCTGTCTCTTTGCCTGTGCCTTTCAAAGAGACGGGCACTGTAAACTTAATAAGTACACTGTATGAGTGTACAGTAGTTATAACATCTATATATATACAGTACTGGGTTTTTATTTGTAAAATCAGAAGACTTGGTTTACTTACTTTCTGAGGAGACTTGCATTTAAATGTCCAATTGTCACGAGTGCTGCAAGAACAAAAGAGGTATGCATTTATAAAACCTGATTTTTCCATCAGTTTTCTTGATTATAGCTCATTTTAGATTTAAATCTAAGGGTTAATCTTTCTATTACAAGTTATACAGATGCCCACTGTGCCCTATTATTATGGAGAAGAGCAATCTGCATTTGTAATGAGCTAAAAGCAGCAAACAAAATAATTCTTTCTTCCAGTTGTACCAAAATGAAGTTTTGTGCCTTGAAACCACACATAGTACCCACAGGGTCCTAGCCATTATCAAGAATCCTACATTGTCTCCACCTAGGGCATTAGTTCCCAAACTTTTTCAACTGGCAGCTCCCTTGACTTACTGGGCCATTGGCCCTGGCTCCCCATTAAGGCTACAATCCTAAACATTGTATAGGGCTGCAGGTTTTTTGCAAGAATTCCACTGCTCCTTGGCTGGTTTCTGCGGCTCCCCAAGCTGCCACAACAATTAAGTTTGGGAACAACCGACCTAGGGGTTTATACACTACATCAGAATGCTTCTCTTTGGTTTTGTTAAATGCAAAGTTATCCCTACAGTAAACAGCTGTATTTTGCCCTGAATTTTGATTTGAAGAATTTAAAAAAAATAACTTCATGTTTTAAAAATGGAAATGCAAAGGCATGGAATGTTTAAGGGCCAGAAATTGGGAGTCTTGAATCCATGGCTGTTGCAGAGGGAAGGATATCTGAATATATATTCTTAATATTGTCTGCAACTGTTTGTGTAGAAGCACTGCTGTTGAAAACACTTGGGCTGCAATCCTGTACACACTTCCCTGGGAATAAATGGATAAGTGAAACTGTGGATATGGGAGCTGTGGCTATAGGAGGGTTACTGTGCATGTGACAACTTGTTTTCTTCAAAATGTGAAATACCTGAAAAATGTTTCCTGGAAATAATGGGAATCAAAAGTAATATGAACTTTTGTTAAGTGAGACTGTTGCTAGGCGTGTTTACTCAGAAATATGACCCACTATGTTCAGTAGGATTTACACTGAGGTAAGAAAATACAGTGCCAGACTTGGCATGTAAGTGAATGCAGTGGCCTTCCGAATGAACACATACAGGGTCAGGTTATGATGCAAAGTGTACAGATGAGAAAATGAACCTCTTTTCCAAGTAGGCAGAATGTAGTTGGGCTTTCTGAATAATGTAAACAAAGGCATAAAATGTACCAGCTAGTTTTGGAAATGGATACTTGATTTGCAACTTAAGTTGCATGACCTTCTGGGGGGATTGAGGTTCAGCACTTCCTGTGGTCCCAGAATAAGCAAGGGGCCCGTTATTCTGACACTGCTACTATTCATACACAGCATCTAGCTCCAGTTACAAAGGAACACAAAAAATTCCTGGTATACAAACCATGTCTCTTACAGTTAAAGGAACTCTTGTGGCAAAGTGTTGTAGGGGTTAGACTAAGCCAGGGAATTGGTGAGCTGGAATTTGAATCCCTGCTTGGTGGTGCTGAACTTTCAGAGTGACCTTGGGCAAGTCCTTCCTCTCAGCCATCTCATAAGGTAAGGATAAAAGTAGGTGATTGGGGAAAGGAGACCATGTGTACTCCCCTGAACTCTTTGCAGGTGGACTGGTATACAAATAAAATATGTGCTGTCTGACTAGCAGTACTGCAAGAAGCTGTCTTCTCCCTTGCTTTAATGTTTCTTATTAAAGACTCACTTTGTAAATCACAAAATAGTGTTGTTTGCCTTGATTCTATATGCCATGCTTTGGTTCTAAAGAGCAACTTCATATATACTCAAGAGCTCCTGTGTTCCAGGGCAGATTTTTTGATGAAATTGTATGCTGGTTTTGGAACTTCAATTTAAGTGGTTTGTTTTGCTGCTAGTCAGGCTGCTATTCAAGAAAAACAAGTCTGAAGCCCTTCTGGTGGTACAGATACTGGCCCTGTGCTCATTTTGGACAGTGTTCCTCCTATAATGCTCCTTGACAAGAGGCCTTTGCCTTTTTGCACTGGCATTTCACTCTGCTATGCCTTTCAAGGTAGATCTCATGTGTAAAATTGACTTGTGTGCAGCTCTAGAGAGCCACCCAGTGGCATGATCAAGGAGGAAAAATAAAACCATAGGGTGAGACTAAACCCACACAAATGTTGGATATGACACAAATTTCAAGGGGTGAGTCAGATGGCCTGTGGGAATAAAAATACAAAACCACCTAAATATTCACTAAAAGGAGAAACAGTAAGTAGAGTTTTATGGCATGTAATAGCCAAATTCAGCTTTTTTGGATATGACTGGGATGTATGACCTGAAATTTATGTAAGCTACACAGGGGCTTCTTGGGTCATGATAGCCATCTCCTGCAGGTCACCTGCAGGTCACAGTTATGACAGTTAATGCTAAATGTTGTGAATAGACCACAATATTGGCTGATTCATACATGCATATTCATCACTTGATGACCTGCATATCATGAGTTAACCTTCACAACTGTAACACTGCACTGTTGTATAAGCAGGTTGCCTTGAAAATCAGTATTTTTTCAATGTCTGTGTGCAAATATGCACATGAGAGAGAGAGAGAGAGAGAGCGCAAGAGCAAGGTGCTCCAAAAATTTAGAAAATAATGTACTTTGTACATATATATGAGAACCATCCCTTAATCTGAAGTTACTTCCAGTGACTTTTTTCATAAATACAGCAAACATGCAGAATAAGAATTCCCTCTCTAAGACTGTCAGTTAATCTTGGGTTAAATCAAACTTTTAATCAAGTCTGCATAAATTTAAATACATCTAGCAATTTTCACAAAAACAGCATTCTTGAGATGGTAAATTTGTATCGCAGCAGGTAGCATCTTAGAGCCATTCCCTCCAGTGCAAGAGTGAAGGGAGGAAAGATGGTGCCTACTAGCTGCTGGTTTAGGACTTATTTAAAATGATGTTATTAAAACTATACTACCCAATTAGGTTGGGAATACCATTTTGTTTGTTCCCTTAATTCAGGACTCCACTGCAGCTGCATCAGTACTGAAAAGTTGGGTAGGATTGGGCTCTTACTTATTTTACCAATAGTGGGGGGGGGGGGACTAGAGTCTTACCTGTTGCATATTTGCAGAAAAGAGTGTTGTTGACCATTCTTCCAGCACGATGACACCTGGGTTTGAGCAGGATTGGATCAGAGCTGTGTCTGTGGGCATTGAGCCCCACAGGTGAATAGTCCCTGAATGATCCTTTGTGGAGGCAGTGTTTTGTGAAATTGTTTTTTAGGCTACTGGAATGGGTGCTATATCTCCAGTGTAATTCCCAGTAACACAGCTTTATACTATTCATACCTTATGTTAATATTATTGCCCTGAGTGGTTATATTCAGAATATTAGAATTTGATGGGAAATCAGATTTCAAAATGGACAATGGAAATTTTCTTTTGGATATAGCCATCCCCCCCCCTTTGTAGTTGCAGCTTTTATTTAGAGGGATATTGCCTACGAATATAGAGGTTTTGTTTACTATTATCATCAATGGCCATTAATGCATCTTACACTTTTAAAAGCCACTTTTGCCCAGTGTTACATATACACAACAGGGACCAAATGTATACACCTGTGGACTGGGCAAAAATGGGTTAAAGCTAGTGGCAGTACCATTGCTATGTCTTATGGTGAAGACATGCACATGTACTACACAAGAATTACTGTAGCTTATCCAAGAAAAATGTAGGACATGATAAAATAAAAGCTAAAAACACTTGTATATTGATTTAATGTGGTTAAGCTAAACCCTATATTACTAAATAAATCATATGTAATATAGTTTTTAATAATTACAAGAAGGCTATGTGCTGCCTGCAGTGGCCTACTCCCAGGCAAAAGGAGAACATTTGAGTTATTTTCCAGGACACAAGGCTAAAAAAGAGGACACATCCTGGAAAAAGATGTCTGGTCACTCTGTCAAGGAGTCCTGTGAGTACCACCAGGCAACACCTCAAGTACCACTGGTGGTACCTAGAGCACTGGTTGAGAAACACTGTTCTACACTAGTCACAGCCTACCTGCAATACATGTAAATAAGAGGACTGGTGTAATGGTACTAAGGTGCAGACTTAACTGATTGAATGAGGGACTGGCAGTGGGTGGAGAGGCAGAGCATCCCCACTGGAGTCCTTCAAAAAGTGCTGCCACCATGTGAGGTGCACAAGCATTCACAACCCGTGCCCAGAGTAGCAGTGCTTTTTGAAGAACTCCAGGGGGGTGGCTTTGCCTCACCTGCTTTGAACGTGTGAACCCAACTCGTGACACTGACAGGACCTGGGTCTGGTCTGCACGTGTGAACAGCCTGTGCCACTGACAGGACCTGGGTCTTGTTTGAACGTGTGAAGCCAGCTCATGCCACTGACAGGACCTGGGTCTTGTTTGAATGTGTGAACCTAACTCGTGACACTGACAGGACCTGGGTCGAGTCTGGATGTGTGAACAGCCTGTGCCACTGACAGGACCTGGGTCTTGTTTGAACGTGTGAACCCAACTCTCGACACTTACAGGACCTGGGTCTGATGAACAGCCTGTGCCACTGACAGGACCTGGGCCTTGTTTGAACGTGTGAACAACCCTCCTGCCAGTGACGGGACCTGGGTGCGGTTTGAACATGTGAACCCAATTTGGGTGAATGACAGGACCTGGGTCTGGTCTGAACGTGTGAACCCAACTCATGACACTGACAGGACCTGGGTCCGGTCTGCACGTGTGAACAGCCTGTGCCACTGACAGGACGTGGCTGCGACAGGTGTGAACTGCCTGCGGCCTTGTGTGAGCCTCCCTCGTCTTCGACAGCAGTGCGGCTCAGCTGCACATAATTGAGGAAGGAGGCTGAGGAGGAGGAGGCGGGCTGGGCTGGGCTCTCCCTCAAAGACGGGCGGCGGCGCCGACCGCCTCACCTCTTCCTCCCTCAGCCCTGCGCCCGCAGAAGGCAGACCGAGCCTCGCGAGCAGCAGCAGCAGGCGCTGCTTCTGCTCAGGGCGCGCGCTCCTTCCCGCGCTGAGGGGTTTGAGGGAGCGGCCCCCTCCCCTCCCCTCCCCTCATGGCCGAGGAGGCGAACGGGGCGGCCCCGGGCGGGCGCCCCGAGGAGGGCGGGCAGAAGCGCAGGACGGAGGAGCTGAAGGCGGTGGTGGTGGGCGACGGGGGCTGCGGGAAGAC
Source organism: Tiliqua scincoides (assembly GCF_035046505.1). Lineage (NCBI taxonomy): Eukaryota > Metazoa > Chordata > Lepidosauria > Squamata > Scincidae > Tiliqua > Tiliqua scincoides. The sequence continues at coordinate 14,195,261 of NC_089834.1, forward strand.
GTCCCTGCTGCTGGTCTACGCCAAGGGCGCCTTCCCTGAGGTGAGTGCGGCGGGGGGCGCAGCCATCTCCCCCTCAGCCAATCACAGCTCGCCGCCCTTCCCCCCGCGGCTGGTCCACTGAGGTGAGTGTGGGGGGGGCAGCATCCCCTCTTTCCCGCGCGCTCCCTCAGCCAATCGCAGCCCGCCCGCCCTTCCCCCCCACCCGCTGGAATACTGAGGTGAGTGCGGGAGGCAGCATCCCTCTTTCCCGCGCATTCCCTCAGCCAATCGCAGCCCGCCCGCCCTTCCCCCTCTTCCCTCAGGAGGCAGCAGCAGCATCCTCTTGGCCAGGGCGCCAAAGCCGCCTCAGGGGTTCTCTTCACAGGGGAGCGACGGTCCAGGCTCCAGCACCTGACTGCAGCCCGCCCAGCCAGGCGCTCAGGACGGGTGCCACAAGCACACAGCCCAGGCCAAAGGCCGCCTGCCTCTCCTCACAGTGGCTCAGCTGGTGCCTCAGGAGACCCTCCCCTGCACGGGCACTTAGAGGGGCAACCTCTGAGGCTGCGCAGTCAGCATGGCTTGTGGCCACTGATGGACTTCTCCCTCAGAAATCTGTCGGCTAGACCAGACGCTGTCGCCACATCCTGTGGCAAGGAGTTCCACAGACCCATCGCACGCTGGCCGAATACGTCTTTGTTCTCGTGGTGCTCAGCTTTAGTGGCTGCGCCCTAGTTCTGGTGTTGTGTGAGAGGGAGAAGGACAGCCCTCTATCCACTCTGTCCATTACCATCACCACATCCTGTGGCAAGGAGTTCCACAGACACAATTTTAGTGGTCGTGGCCTGACTGTGGTGCTGTGTGAGGGGGGAAAGAGCGTCCCTCTATGTTCTACCACCTTATCCTGTGGCAAGGAGTTACACAGACACTCAGTGGCTTTCCCCTGGTTCAGGTGTTGTGTGAGGAAGAAGAGAGCATCCCTCGACCCATTCTATCATCATATCCTGTGGCAAGGAGCTCCACAGACCCATTACACACTGGCTAAATATGTCTTTGTTATAACTCTTGACACTCAACTTTAGTGGCTGTCCCCTGGTTCTGATGTTGTGTGAGAGGGAAGTGAGCTTCCCTTTATCCGCCCTATCTACCACCATACCCTGTGGCAAGGGGTTCCACAGACACTCAGTGGCTTTCCCCTGGTTCAGGTGTTGTGTGAGGAAGAAAAGAGCATCCCTCAACCCATTCTATCATCATATCCTGTGGCAAGGAGTTGCACAGACACTCAATTTTAGTGGATGTTCCCTGGTCCTGTGAGAGGAAAAAGAGCATCTCTGTATCCATCCCCTGAATAATTCTGCAGGTCTCCCCAGGCACCTTCTTTCTAGACTGAAGAGCACCGAACACTATAGCCTTTCCTCATAATGGGGGTGCCCCAGCCCAGTAATAATTTTGGTCGCTCTCTTCTGCACCTTTTCTATTTCCACTATATCTTTTTTTTTACTCTCCAGGAGTTTGAAACCTGCAGTAAGTCTTTGCGGGGGGGGGGGGGAGGCAGCAACGCAATATCCAGGATCCCCAGGATCGCGTTGTTCAGGGGGCTGCAGGGACTGGGATGCACTCACCAGTCCCTGCAGCAGCCATCCCTCTGTGCCGGGAGCCCTGTGCAAGTGCCTGCAGGGTGCCCCAGGTCAAGGAAAGGGAGAGTGGAGCGATCTGCTCTGCCTCCACAAAAGTGGAAGTGGAGCGCGATCACTCCACTCTCCCTTTCCCTGACCTGGGGAGCACTGCAGGCGCTCGTCAAGGCTCCCCGCAGACAGGGACGGCTGCTGCAGGGACTGGAGGGTGCACCCCAGTCCCTGCAGCCTGGTCAGAAGGGACAGCCGAGCGATTGTGCTCCGCTTCCGGTTTTGCAGAGCAGAGCGCAATCGCTCTGCTTTCACTTTTCCTGACCTGGGGAGCCCTGCCGAAGGTTGCGCAGGGCTCCCCACACCCCCGGGAGGCTGCAGGAGGCTTGGGCAAGCTTGGGCAGGCTTCCCCCTATTTCCTGGCTGCCCCCGCCCCTTAAGGGGGCAGAGGCCAGGACCCACAGGCTGGGGCGTTGTGACGCCCCAGTTTGAATACCACTGCTTTTTTGAGATGTGGTGACCAGAACCAGATGCAATACTCCAGGTGTGGCCTTACTATTGATTTGTACAATGGAATTATAATATTGGCTGTTGTACAAACTGATGGTGTAGGAAACCTAAAGGGAAACATGTTAAAAATAAAGCTTTTCACTCAGTATGAGTGTTTGACACATTTTATCTCCCGTCGCCCTCCAGTATGCCAAAAGACCACACACAATTAGGGTTTTATAAGGGGTGCAGATTTCTTTTTCTCACATAATCTGGTTGAAACCCCTCAGCACAAGGGGGCTTGGACTCAGTAATATCACCACGTATGTTGGTGGTGCAATATTAAAATAAATAGCAATAATAAATAATGTGCTTCCACAAGCCTCTCTAGACAGACTTCCTATCCAGACCCTAATAATTCTAGCTTCCTATCCAGACCCTAATAATTCTATGATGACCGGAAATCCTCACATGCCATAGAACCTCCAAAACTATCTCACACTTCTGGGGAACCCAATATACCCTACTGCAGTGTATCTCAAACTGTGGGTCGAGACCCACTAGGTGGGTCGTGAACCAATTTCAGGTGGGTCCCCATTCATTTCAATATTTTATTTTTAATATAGTAGGCTTAATGCTACCATGGTATGTGACTGTATATGGGGGAATGTTACAGCTCTGTACTTTTAACAGGCTACTATGTATATGCTTTTAACAATGATAGTAAATGGAACTTACTCCTGGGTAAGTGTGGGAAGAATTGCAGCCTAGGATTGTTAACAATTTTTTGCTTGATGATGTCATTTCTGGTCATGAGATCACTTCCGGTGGGTCCTGACAGATTCTCCTTAAAAAGTGGATCCCAATGTTAAACATCTGAGAACCACTGCCCTACTGTATTGAAATATGTACATTCCTATGAGATTTCAGAGTTAGTTGTCTTCCCCCCATGCCATGGAAGCCATGCTATAGATCAGGAATTTCATACTCCTTTTATACAGAAGGCAGAAGCTAGCGTTCATGGCACCTACTGAGAGCCAGAAGTGACATCATTAAGCAGAAAGTGACATCATTGGGCAGATGATGGCCAGAAATAAGCACTTGGTTCTCGCATAGAAACTCATTAGCTGCAAATGGCAGAAGAGAAAATGTGCAAATCTTGTTAATATTTTCAAAATATGAGGAAGCCCAGTTATCAAGCTGGGAGAGACCAATTCTAACAAGGCCTGAATAAATTGCTTTGGCCCATGGGCTTATGTTTGACAGCCCTGCTGTAGATTATAGAACTGATACAAGTGCTCAGTCAAATAAAACCCCTAAGAGCCCTACTGGACCATACCAAAGGTCTGTGTCGGTGCCTATCCTGTTTCCCAAATTAGCTGATCTGATGTCCCTCGGATGTTTGCAAGCAGGACATGAAGGCAGTATCCCTGTTTGTCCTTAAGCAACATATTCAGAAACATATTGCCTCTAAATATATGCATAATACATAATTTTATAGATGTCCCTCCCTTAGTCTTCTGTTTTGAACAACACTTAAGATTCCACAGAACCTCCTGCATCCATATGTATGTTATTTCTTTTAAAAAATCAGATTCAAACTTTTCCTCTCTTTTTACAACAAAGGAGGAGGGAATCATGCTATGGGAGTGGTGTGAAGGGTCAGAGGGTCCATCTGGCCTCCCGGCCAGATAACACCTGAACATCTGGCCGGGATGACACATGGTAGTGCCCACTGCACCACTGAGATGAGTGGAGAACACCATGGGGTCTAGTCCAGAGCTTAGCTCCAAGACCCCCTGAACAACCTGGCACTGTCAAACTAAAAGTGGGTAGCCCTGAAGAGTAGACCCCAAAAGTCTGGTGAGATGTTGCCTTATGAAACAGTCAGACAAAGGTCCATGTTTAAATTTTCCCCAGTTGGTGAGTTCGTTTTGGAGACTGATTTAAAGTGGAGGAAAATAAAATCTCTTAAATAAAAACTTGAAAACAGCTTGTGTTAACTTAAAGTAGCATTATGGCAGGCGCAATAATAGGTTTTAGTCATTGTCATGGGTAAAAGTTTTTTTCACAGAGGCTTGTTCACAGGAAACTTCGCCACTCATATCTAAACCACACAGCACCAGGATGTGCGGATGGTTCTCTTCCTGTAGAGACGCTAGCTGTTAACACATTTGAGAGTTAGGGTTGTGCACTTGTGCTGCAGATGCTTTCAGATATCACAAAATCTTTCCCAGCACTGCCTCTACCTGAGGTCATATCAGGCTAAATTTTTAATGCTCAGAAATCAAACATTTTGCAATAAATATAGGATTATAGCAAAAATTTGGTAAAGGGGGGAAGGTTAGTGACTGAATTCACTCACCGTTTTTCCTATAAGTGGGGCAGCCAGTCTAACTTCAGTCATATTTGATCAAGAAATTACTGTCAGAAGATACTCAGAAAGCAAGGGGTGAGTGGGTGTGTTGTTTTGTATGCCTCTATGAAAATATAAACTAAAGTTGCAATTCTGTGCAACTGTATCTGTAAGGTTTATTGAATACACTAATATTTACTTATGGGTACCCATGCACAGCCTGCAGTTGCTCTTGAGGTGAATTCTAAACACACTTAAGATGCATTAAACACACTGAAACTTACTTTCAAGCAAACATGCATAGAACTGTGCTGCTAAAATGCACAGTGCTACCATCAGATGTCATCCCATAGCAACAGGAGTGAGAGATGGCTTCTTATTACTCAAGTTGGTGAATCCAGGCTTTTGCATAATTGTTGAGAAACACTGGGATAGGAAGGCAGCAAGCCCTGCTTAGAGTATGGAGGTCATACTGACTGTGAGAAACTGGGTATGCTGAAGCATCCAGTTCTACGAATCCCAGACAGGCGACTTCTAATTACACCCTTAGTTGCTCTATACTTACCCTTTTCCTGTTAAAAGCCACAAGCATCAGAAACTTGTTCTGAGATTCTGCCTAGGGCACCAGATTTTTTTTAGCACACAGCTATGGGCCTTTCCAGATGCTGCAGTTGACTAAACTAGACAATATTTCCCAAGAAGCACACCTATCATGGTGAAATCCCTCTTGATCAGCAACTTAGATCCGTTGTTTTGAGGCTGTGCAACAATTCATTCTCTGAGCAAATGCAACTGTTGCAACTACCTTCTCAGAAGGGGTGCATCATGTAACCCTGTTGAATGATGCCCATCAGCTCTTTGATGTACCTACACCACTCCCCCCCAACACTTTTCTCTCTTTTTCTTCCTTTCATTACCCCCTTTGGAGGCTGTGCATTGATTCTTTCCAGAACTAGAGTATATGCCCTCATATAGTTACTGAAGTCTCTTACATGAAAGCAAGGACAGTGCTAGGTTAAGCAGGAGGCATTTTGGTCTGGAAAGCCCCTGTATTTCCCACTTATGGGTCTATGGATAATACCCTAAGCCTCAATGCCAAGATGTATCCTCAAGAGTTGTGTATCTATTTTTAAAAACAGCCTTATTTGCAGAAACTGTGTTGCCATGGTTTAAAAATTTTACTAAGTTATTTTAAAAAAAATAAAAAATAGTTTAAAGCATCTTTGGAGAAGGCTAAGCTGACACAGCTGGGAGGGGGGGAAATTGTGAGATGTCACAATATTTACCAAACAACATGTTAACTAGAATTGCCTATTGCTTTCCTGACAGCAATATGCTCCTTCAGTATTTGAGAAATATACCACCAGCGTCACTGTAGGCAAGAAAGAAGTAACCCTACACTTGTATGACACTGCAGGTAATCTTACTTTTTTAACACTAAAAACAACATATGTTCCTTATTCTATTAAAAAAAAGATGAGTCATCTCTGCCAAAATTTTCTGGAATTGATGGAAAGTGATTGCAAGATGGGTAGCAGGAAATGATGTATATAGTTTTGACATGGGTTGCATAACAATAGACGTATTTTTGTTACAGTAACATTAGTTAACAGCAGTTCAGGACACACTGTTTATACTACTTGTATAACTAGTTTTCAGACTGTAACCTGGGGAAACTTAGGTTCTTCCAGGGTTCCTCAATGGATAGATTTAGTAAATGACAGAGGGCCCAATCCTAGTCAATTTTCCAGGGCCAGTGCAGTGGTGCCAATGGGGCTTGCACTGCATGCTTTGGTGGGGTGGCAGTCACAGAGGCCTCCTGAAGGTAAGGAAACACTTGTTCCCTTACCTCCAAGCTGCATTGCAGCTGCACCGGTGCTGGAAAGTTGTATAGGATTGGGTCCAGACACACTTCTCTGAAAGGCAGCTTTCCCTCCACTATTGGGTTTCCTTTGCAATATGCAGCCATAGGACTGCTGTTCTAGATCACATTCTCAAGTTGACATGAGGTGATAGCGAAGCCAAAAGAGGTATCACAACATGAGCTAAGGGTGCACCCTAAAACTGAAGTGGGCAGGCTTCAGTCTTGTGGGATCAACTTTTTCGTCCACCAACTGGAGTGAATGGCTTGCTGAAGGCCTCCCTCCTTTCACATGACCCTGACCCAGGAACAAATTTCCTTTTTCTGTGTTATGAACTTCCCCCACCGCAGCAATGTTTTCAAGCAATATAATTTTTATAGATTACAAGTTTATGTAGCTTGACCTTTATACATTGCAAAGTGCTTTCTTGCTGAATAAGCTAATCCAGCATGGCATGACCAGTGTGACTCAGGTCTTAATTGAGGTACAACGTGAGATACAGCTGCAGGATCATTCATCTCTGAGTGTAGTCTGAAATCAAGGAAACCCAAATTGTATAAGTCATAAATAGTGGTAGAAAATGCCCTGCTCGGTTTGATGTACTGTGCTTCAACATTGGCCTTTTAAATCTAGAATATTACACACCTATGTGATACCGCCTCTTATTTCCTCACTCCCTTCTCAAAATTAGCATTTTCTGTGAAGCCTGTGGCATAATTTGCCCATCCTTTGCTATAATGAACCTTAAGTGCATCTAATGGAAATAACTTGCGCATTCTTTTCCTGAACCTTCTTTCATTTTCTCCCTCTATTGCCATTCCAGTGTGACATTTTAGACTTGGAGCAGGAACCTGACCACTTGGTTCTGTATCAAGTATCAAATGCATTAGTATTATATAACTAAATAGTAAAGGTCTGGAATGGGAGAGGACAAGAAAAGAGGCAGCAAACATCTGTGAGGAAGGAAGCCTCATTGATTTGAGGAGAATGAGGCCATCTCTTTTGAAAGTGACATAGGGGCCAGTAGTGGTCTTAGCCAGCCCTTCAGATAGCTTTGGCAGATAACAACTGCCTCCTGCTGAACAGGAAGGAATGCTGTGTATACAATTTGGTTCTGTTAGTGTCCAAAATAGTGAACACAAGTGCATGTGGGCAGTAGGGGCAACCCAGACTGGGTTTGGGCAATGTGCTGTATGAGACATCGATCTAGTAATGGATATACACACATGGTGGAGAGCTAACCTTGGAAATTCAGCGCTCCACAGCAACGAAGTGAAAGTTACATACCTGGTGAAGCTCTTTTGCTGCTTTGATTAAATTTTTGTTTGCACCTTCCTGGAACTCCTCTGCTGACAAGCACAGCCTCCAATTAACACAAACTCTTTGATTTTTCCCAATAATTTGCCTCTGGCAATCACTGGCTAACAGAAGCCACCTTCTGTGTGACATCACAGTGATGTGATGTGTCAGATGTGTTAGAATCACTGAGGCAGTTGAGGAATAACTACACAGGGCAAATTTCTCCTTGTTTATCCTTTGGGTTTTGATTCATTTGGAGACATCAGAGTTTAATTTTTAATTAACCTGTTGTTTTTTTTCCAAATTCTAATTTGTGTGGGGTAACTCTGCCTTAGGCTAACAGAGTCATGTTTTCTTCCTGCTGACTCTGGGATCTGTGATTTTGTGAAAGTGCTGACAATTTCCTTATGTCTGGCTGTCCATCCATTCCCTGCAGTCTGAGCTGTGACAATTTAAAAGGGTTTCAGCCTCTAGATTTGAGTGTACGTGTTGGGGTTCAAATTAGGAGCAAGCATTCAGGAGCATGAACTCTTCCTACTTTTAAGGACTTCTCTCTCACTCAAAGCTGCTCTTCTCCTCTTTGTTTCAGGGCAGGAGGATTATGATCGCCTACGACCACTTTCATACCAAAACACCAATGTGGTCTTAATTTGCTTTGATGTCATGAATCCTATTAGCTTTGATAATGTATTGATAAAGGTAAGAGGCCTTTGGCAAGGTTTGCATTTTGGAAGATAATGTGAGATGGTGCTGAAGAAAGATGGTTTTGCTCCACTTTTCACAAGCAATGGTAAACACAGGGCAGCTTTTGCAGCCCTGATCTTGCTACCAAGCAACACTATAACTGAATCAAGAAGAGAAGCTGCCCACTGCATGCTGGCAATGTTGGCTTCATGCAGTATTTGACTTGGTCAGATGACTGGCATGCCATCCCATTTTAAAATTTGTGTAAGCATTTACTCCTTTAGTTTATCATGCTTAGCAAAGTTTTAACACTTTCACCTCTGTCTGCCAGTGGTGTCATGAGGTGAACCATTTTTGCCGTGGAGTCCCCATAGTACTTGTTGGCTGCAAAACAGACCTCCGAATGGACAAGGAACAGCTGCGGAAACTCCGCTCTGCTCAGCAGGAGCCAGTCACTTACAGCCAGGTAAATATATGTATGGATACAACCTGTATGCTAATCACAGTCTCTCATTTTGAATGAAGATGCACTATAAGGACCTTTTACTACTGTTGCAGCAAAATGATTGAGGGCTCAGATTAAAGTGGAAAGTCTGTTGATTCACCACCCCTCTTCAGAGCTTAAGAATTATCCCCAAACAATTGAAAGTACACCGACTGCGCTTTGCTTCATGGAACTGACTAGGCTGGGCACCCGTTCTCTGGCTTTTTAGTCTGTGAATTTCAGCAGCCTTCTAGATGTATACCGTATGTAAGGGACAATTCATCATTAATCCCCCAGCCATGCTGAAGCAATACCACAGGCAGGACTTTGTAGCAGACCTAGATATTCCGACAAATACACAAGCTTTCATATATACACAAGCATATACATATATACCTGAAGCTCACATCACTAAATACTGTCTATTCCAGCATTTCTCAACATTTGTCCCCTGCTGTACCACTTCACACAGTCCTCCTATTGGAAATACCACCAGAAATAACTGGTGATTATGTCATCACCAGTTACTTCCAGATTGGGAGGCCAGACACAATGTGACAAACACCATTAAGAGGTTCAGGGTAAATAGTAGGGCTTTTTTGATTGTGTGAAAAGTACACACTGGAGCTCTGCCCACCAAGCCTCCTACTGCTGCTTATCACATTGGTGTTGTGCTGCCAGATGGTAGCAATCTGGGGGTCTCACAGGTGCCATCAAACACCACCTCAAGTACCACTGGTGGTATGAGTACCACTGGTTGAGAAATACTGGTCTATTCTTATGTCACGGACGATGTTTGACCCAACTTCATCCTGTAAAGCTTTTGGTGATATTCTCCTCCAGGGTGAAGACGCCCGACGCCAGATTAACGCAGACATTTACTTGGAGTGTTCAGCCAAGTTTCGTGAAAATATTGAACAAGTTTTTAGAGAAACTGCAATCATTACACTGAATGCCATGAAAAAGTCCAGGCGGCAAAAGAAAGGAAGGCCTTGTGCCATATTATGATGATAATCTGAACAATACAGACTGCAGAAACTGTTTTCATTTTCCTGCAGCAGGTTAGCAAAAAGTGCATTTCAAAAAAAAATGCAACTTCATTTCAAACCTTGTTTTGTCAAGGAGCTTTTCGATAGGAGCTTTTCTCCTTGTTTGGATTTTAACTGAAAAACTGTTTTCATACGATATCTGTTTTTGTTACACCTTCTCATCTGAACGTTGAGTATTTTAGGTAAACTATGAAAAACCCTTCCACTTCCAACTGATACTGGCAGAGTCTCCAGACACTTGTGCATGTGGGAGGTGCTACTACTGCAAATAAGGTAAAGTCTGCAGAACCAAGAGGTTTGCCACTTTAAAAGAACTTGTTTTCTTGCTAATGGTTGGGGAAATCACAATGGTTTTTACTAGACATAATCTTTGATCCTTAAAGTGTTCCTATGAGAAAATAGTAGCTGTTTTTCATTGCATTTAGTGATGTCCATATTAAAAAGGCATCATATCATTTTAAAAAGCCACAAGCTTTCCTCAGGGATCCTGTAGAAGACCTTCTTCAAACAGAACAATGTTGTAAGGAACCCTTGCTACACTAGCCCATTTCTCTGAGATTCCGATCTTCTGCTCCTGGGAATCCACCTCAACTTGTTACATCAGGGCATTCCAGTGTTTTCTGTTATCATTCCATGTTTATTTCTTGACTCTGAAATGCAACTGCAATGCCAGCTTGTCCACTGTGAATAGGCAAAGCACTATGAGGCTCTTAAGTGACTTTTCAGTAAAATTTCCTCCTTGTAAGCCCTGCCCATTGTATTACTTCAGTACAGCTGGGGGATTAGCAATGAATTGTCCCTTAAATGCAATAAAAGGGGCAGACTCAAGAAGGAAACTTTAATTGTTATTGGGGAATCTTGCTGAACAGGATGTACTTGGGGATAAACCTTATAAAAGGTTCATGCCCATGAGGAAGGGCATTGCTAGATTGTACAGTACCAGCTACCAACCATTTTGTTCATCCCACTTTTAGCTAACTACACAAAAGCAATACTTCAGAAGCATTCCAGAGTTCCAGTATAGAAACAAAGTATCTGTATAGTTAAATAACTGATTTGTCAGTTTGTCGGTGTAGTGAATTCTGGCAATACATGATGCTGCAGTATTATCAAAACTAAACAGCCTTAGACCTACCTGCTACAGATTTATTTTTTAAAAACACCAATATCCATCGTTTACTCCATCTCATACTGAATACATACCTCAGATAATATCTTTGAAATACAGACCTGCTTGTCTAGAAAGCCTGGCAGCAGGCTTGATTCTTGTCCCTTCCCCTCTTTATTAAAAAAATCAAGGTTTAAATAGATAAAATGGGAATTGTGCAAAGTACCCCAAGCACAGGGGGCACTAAATATCACTCAGGGGCTGGATGGACTTTAATTAAAATAATGTTTTGTGGGAATGAGGCCGGAAGTGGGTGTATAACCCTTGAAATGCTGGATACCATGAACTGATTACATGGTGCAAAAGTCAGCCTCTGTTTGTACAGCTTGCATGAAAGCGCTCATAAAATGATGATTTAAGTCAGCAGAATGTAGACTTACACGTATCAGGCACAAGACGATGAGGAATATGTAGACATGCTACATTTGAATGATAAGCAAATGAGAATGTTGCAGTTGGAGCCAAGGGCAAAAGGTTCAAACAGCAGCAACTTTTCCAGTGGCTCTTGCTAGTGTCTCCTTTTTAGATTGTGAGCCCTTTTGAGGCAGGAAGCCATTTAATTAAAAATAATTTTGCTGTACAAGCCTGGTGAACTGTTTTGTTGTAAAGTGGTTTATAAATAGTCTTAGCACTACATATGCTGGTGCCTTTAGACTTTCCTCATACAATTTACCTCCTGGTCTCCATTGTCTTTGTAGGAGTCAGAATTTTAATTTACCTGACAGCCTTCAACCCAAAATACTGTCTGCCACCTCATAACTGGGCAAGCCAGGCTACAAAATTTTTCCCAGAGAAGCATTTTAAACTTAAGACCCCTCATTTTGCCCCTTTTCAAAGGCCTGGTATGCACTTTGCATCACACACTTAGGGCAGGGAAGACCAGTGTCAGTGCTCATCCCTGACACCATCTTTAAAGGGCTATATAGAGGGACTTAACATGCAACCTGAAGAAGACCTCCTGGTCGGAATTGGAAGTGCCTTCCAGCTGCATTGGGGAGGTCTTCTCAAATGCGGGGAGGTCACGTTTGGCCTTCTCCATGCCTCAGAAGGCACTTCTGGTGTGCCAGCACACACATCCCCACGGATTTCACTACCTGTGGAATTCAGTATCTGGGGGGGGGGGTCCTGGAGTGGATTCCCCACAGATACCAAGGACCCACTGTATATGGTTTGAAACTTATCGCAAGTCATGCAAAAGAAAAAACACACAACAAAAAGTAACTGAACTGAGGCAGTTCTTTATTTGCCGGCTTCTCTTCTCTTCTCCCCCCCCCCCATGACTCAAACAAATTGTTTCACTTACAGAGCTCCATCCATTTAACCTGCATGCCAACAAAGTTAAATGACAACTCATGACATCTTCCATTGGATTTCAAGAGCTTTCTAGGCTTCTTCTATTCCAGCTAGACTAGTTTACAAAAAAAAAAAAGTTACATTGAACAGACATTTTCTTCCACAGGCTGCTTAAATGTTTTCCACCGATTGCAAGTAATGAACAGTCATTATGGCTCCAGCTCTAAACACACACACAGGTCTTGCACAGCCCCTTTTAGTTTTGAGGGAGAAGCCAAAGAGACACAGTGCTCAATGATTGGTCCCAAACAATTGCACAACCACCAGGCTTGAAACACCTGCAATGCCAGAGATGACCTTTAAATCAAAGCTTCCTTTATTACAGAGTAATTTAATGTCCAATTTTTTTCTCCTGATACTCTGTCTTTTGCTAGTAGAGACTGGCCTTTTTCTGTGATCCAGCCGAGACCAGAGGGGTTTTGGATTAAGTTTATTATAAATAATTAGGCTATCAGCCAAAGAGAACAGCACTTGCAGAGTCAGTAGAGGAAGACTTAGTAGCATAAATGTGAATGGAATTTCCTCCATGGTTTGCTTACTGTAGGCCCAGCAGAGGTTAAGCCAGAGGACTGTCTCAAAAATGAGTCTAATTGCAGAGGAGGAAAAAGGAATCCAGACCGTGGGTCCTAGCGTCCATTTGCACAGTCTGCTTTTTCAGAACTTCTTCGCTTTGTTCTTCTGAAGTTTGGCATGCACTACTTTCAGGGTTGTGAGGAAGTTCCCAAGGAAGAGCACCAGAAATGTGAGGGCAAGTACAAAAACCTGGAGAGGACAAGGAAAACCAAACATATGCAGCTGGACACAGTTTAGATAGTGACATGTTTTGGTGAAGGAAAAACAAATACTGGAGAAATATCGAGGAACATCTACCTTGTGTCTAACTGGGGGACCCACTGCACTTCATGAGCAGTGGACTTCTTATATTTGTCTTCTGTTAATTTACCCCATTGATATTAAGCAAATTCAGGTCAACCTCCCACCATTTACTGGGACGAAGAGGGATCTCTGAAATCTTACCTGCCATTCTTTACATTCCTCATGTCTAGACAGTTCAAAAAGTGTGATGGCATTGTAGAGTTGCCAGAACTTCAAAGAAAAAAAAACACAGAAGAGAGTGAGATTTAAGAACACAGAACTTTAGAGTACAAAGCAAGAACTTTTTAAATATAATACAAGAAGTTCACGCCAATACTTAAAGTGGAAGCTGCAGGACACTGAGGACAGCTAAGGGCTTAAGGATCACATAACAGCTGCCTTTTGTACTTGGCAAAATGAATTTGTATTATATCCAGCACAAGAGGACTGCACTTACAACAGAATGCTTAATTCTCTGGGAAGGAAGGGCTGGCATTCCTACTGCTGGGATGCCCCTCCTCCTGGGAGGCAGGATCAGAACCTCAATGAATGGATACTCCTCCCACGTTGGGGGGGGCGTCCATTCCGGTCCCCAGTTCCGTTCCTGCCTTCTAGGAGTAAGGACGGACCTCTGTTGTGCTCTTGCCTCAGTCGTGCCTGAGTCTAAGCAACATGTCTGTGGTATGAGGACACTCCCCCAAGCTCATGCTCCCTTCACTCCCAAAGTCTGCCTGGCCCTCCAAGCCTTCTTGACCACTCTGGAACTCTACTTCAGCCTGTTTTGCTAACAAACCTCCACTTCTGGCCCACTTGGAGGGTCAGCCAGCTCCCCGACTGTGATGGCCTAGAGCCTGAGCCAAAGGGGCATGTTTCTGCAATGACAGCCAGCAGCACTGTCAGAATCATTGGCTTTTCCACATCCTGTGCCCCAAATGTTTATAAACCTAGGGGAACCCCAACTTACATGCCCAAAGAACAAAAAAGGAAGCAGGAAAGTCAGGCCTCGCCACATCCAAGACTGAAATCCCTCTGCGGAAAGTTCAAGATGCCAAGCATTAGCTAAGTGTCAGTACATGCAACAGAAATCAATGCAGAACATCCCTCCAGCTCCCCCATTGTCTTCTTGTGTCAAATGTTAGATTGTTCTTGTGTTCTTATGTTATGTTCTTATTGTAAGGTCCTTGGGCCAGGGATCTATCCTCTTGTATCACCTGAAGTGCCGTGAACACTGATGGCACTATGATAATTTTCAGGAAGGAACACCCCAGAACAGGGGTGCCCAAACCCCGGCCCTGGGGCCACATGTGGCCCTCGAGGCCTCTCAATGCGGCCCTGAGGGAGCCCCCAGTCTCCAATGAGCCTCTGGCCCTCTGGAGTTTTGTTGGAGCCCGCACTGGCCCGACACAACTGCTCTCAGCATGAAGACAACTGTTTGACCTCTCACGTGAGCTGTAGGATGAGGGCTTCCTCCACTGCATGCTGTTTCACATCTGTGATGCAGTAGCAGCAGCAAAGGAAAGGCCAGCCTTGCTTTGTGCAAGACCTTGTATAGGTCTTGAGCTATTGCAAGACCTTCATTCATTCATATAAGTTCATCTTTAATATATTCATTTATGTAAACTTACGTAAATTTATTCAAATTTCAAATGTAAATTAATTCTTTTTTTCCCCAGCCCCTGACATAGTGTCAGAGAGATGATGTGGCCCTCCTGCCAAAAACTTTGGACACCCCTGCCCCAGAATAACAGTACCCTAAAACTGGAATGTAATACAGGCTTTCCCCCCCCCCCCAAATAAAATATTCAGACGGAATAGATCTTTCTCCTTGATCTTTCCTGAATTGAGATGTCTGCTCCAAGTTTTCATTTCCACATTAAGGGAAACTCACCCACTGTGAGATCTAAGTGATTTCTTTCTCCTAATGCACGGAGTCTATACAGGCAGCCACTTTGATAGTAATATTGTAGAAACTGGACACAACCTAGAGGAAATAAGGAAGACAGTATTCCACCTCACTGGACTACAGTTGTCCATACAATGTCACATGTTTCACAATTAAGAACAGTACAAACCACAAGAAGAGAACAGTCTTGCCATCTTACAAGCTCCTAGCTGTACAGCATTGGGAAGCTAGAGCTTAGGCAGCCATCACTGAAAAGGCTTGTTTTAACACTGGCCATCTGCTTAACTGACAGCAGGACTACCCAGGATTCTCACTGAAGGTGCTCAAAACTTCTGGTCTCAGACATAAATCCTTGGACCAAACTGTAAAGAGCTTTAAAAGGTACACTTTGAAACTAAGCCCAACACAGACAGATGACTAGCACAGTTCTAATAAAAACTAGTGTTATACTTTCTCTGCAGTTAATGCTAGAATTTCATCCAGCGATCATGTTCTGAACTAGTTGGCATTTCCAAGCTATCTTCAAGGGCAGCCCCACGTGAAGCACATTATTGTGCTCCAGTAACCTCTCAGCCGGACTATGAACTTCTGTGTTGAAATGCCTCTCAAATTTTCATCACAATACGTCATGTCTGGAGACACTCACACAAGTTGATATTGCTCTTTTACCTCAAGATAGATGGAAAGAGAACATCACCACATTTTCTTTCCCCCTTGCCTCACTTCACTCCGAAAACCCCATCAGAATCTTCTGGTGGCTGATTGGGCCACCAAGTTTCACAAAGTATAATTACCTTTTTTTTCCTGGGAGAGTATCAGTGTTTGACAGTGAGTATTTACATAAGATAAATGGCCCTTCTTCTCAATTCCCTGAAAATGCAAAACTGCTGTCCCTAAATGACAAGGCAGCCTGGAGCATGCAAAGCGTTTTTCCATCCATGACACAGGCAGAAGGTTCCCGTGTTCAACATAAAACTTAAAAGTATACTCACTCTGAAAAATTGAGAATGCTAAAAACTGGTTGCGGAACATTTGGTACATCAGACCATCTGGCCTGGGAGAGGAGGGAGGAAGAGAGACAAACAAAATGTAGTGAGGTTTTAATATACACGTGAGGGCACACACAGGCCCAGTTCAGATGTAACAAACCATGGGTTGCTGTAGCATGCAGAAGAAGGGACCAGATTCAGGCTGATGTTTTGTCCATCTATAAGAAACAGGTGCATTTTTCACACACCAACCAGTTAGAGCCATTTTGTACCTGTCTCAAGTTAGTGAGCCTTGGGGTTCTTGTAAAAACAAGCAAACAAAAAGCCCAGCAGACTTGAGGTGAGCCTGCCCCAGTCCAAGAGGAGCTCCAGTATTCTGAATGCCTAGTTCAGACTCTTCAGTCCATGTTTACTCAGGAACAAGCCCTACCAAGTTCAATATAGAACATAAGAACAGGCCTGCTGGATCAGGTCAAAGGTCCATCTCGTCCAGCTTCCTGTATCTCACAGTGCCCACCAAATGCTTCAGGGAGCACAAAAGACCACAAGATACTTGCATCTAGCATTCTGAGATAGCATTCTATTTACCCTCGGATGGAGTTTTCCTCCAGAATCTGTCCAATCCCCTTTTAAAGGCACTTAGGCCAGATGCAATCACCATATCCTGTGGCAAAGAGTTCCATTACAAGCTAGGTAAATAAATATTTTCTTTTATCTGTTCTAACTCTCCCAACACTCAATTTCAGAAGATGTCCCCTAGTGTTTCCCTTGTGTGACAGGGAAAAGAGCATCCCTCTACCCATCCCCTGAATAATCTTGTACGTCTCAATCATGTGCCCCTCCCAGGCACCTCTTTTCTAGACTGAAGAGCCTCAAACACTGCAGCCTTTCCTCACAAGGGAGGTGCCCCAGTAATCATTTTGGTCGCTCTCTTCTGCACCTTTCCTAGTTCCGCTATGTCCTTTATGAGATCTGGCAACCAGAACTGTAACTGAAAGTAAGACCTGGAGTATTGTGTAATGAGCATAGGATTTCAACCTTCAGCTGTAAAATGGAGGAACTTACCACGTTAGCATGACACCAGATAGAAATGTGGAGACGTAATGATGAGACACCCACCAACCCTTAATCCTGAAAAGAAAAGGGGACACATTTAGAGTTAGTTCATTATGACGGTTCCCCCCCCCCCATACAGTCAAGCCAGATGTACACCCAAATCAGGGCTCCTTGGCAAGTGTACCTATATAAGTATATTTGAAAATTACTGTTTGCTGCATCTGAAGTGGTCCTTTGAAATGACAGATTTTTATGATTTTTCTGCTCTCCTAGAGGGCAAACATTTTCCAAAGTGCAAAGAGAAAAAATATATATTCTTATAATCCTGGTTAAAGCCAAAGTCTTTCTAGATGAGTGCCTGGTGGCACCTCAAAGATCAATGGATTTGCAGACCAGACTCACTCAGCCAGATTCATGAATGATAAGGATGTCACAGTTCAGAATGTTTCACATATGTTCTAGTCTATGAAATCTTATGCCACATGAATCTATTAGATCTTTAAGGTGCCACATGTCTTTTGTTGTATTTAAAAATAAAACATCTGCAGAACTAGAGGTAGCACAAAAGTTTTAACAGCTACCATCTTCTGTGGAAAGCATCATTCAACAACGGTGCTCAACTGCACTACGCAATTTGCTATAGAATTCTAACCACAGAAACTGTGGTTCACCAGGTCCTCAGGCACAAAACCTTTCATACACTGTGGCATCCTGCCAGCTCTCGTAGCAGAGTTGTGGGACAAACATTGCATACAAGGACACAGTAGTGCTCTGCGTATCTTGAGGACTAGTACCTTGATCCATTGCTGATGAGGATACTTTCCCTTATTGTCAGTGTGCAATAGTACCAAACTAAGAGGAAATTGAACACTTCATCTGTTACCCTGCAAAAGGAAAAGTAGTTTTTTTGTATGCATATTTTTTTTCTCCAAAGAACAGATGATTAAATCTTGCAAAAACTCTTGCTCCCAACCTCAGAATAATACATGTTGGAATTAAAGGTGTGACAGTTCCCAAGCAGATAGGCAAGTTTGTGACTCTGCTGTTAATGCTTCTCTAGCACATGCACCTCTTCAGAAAGCAACACATCATCCAATTTGCAAAGGCATCTCAGAGCTAATTCAGTGAAGGGATTCCATTAGATCTAGATAAATCCAATCAACTGGAAAAGCAATACCGGCTGCAGGGTATGTCAAAGACCTGGGAAAGTTCTTTTCTGCTATACACCTTGCTGTATATCAAACACTATAAAACACAGTGATGGGCAAACTCCTGCCAGCTCAATCTGGAAACTGAGTTTCCCCCAGCCCAATCAGAATCCATTGCACTCTTGATGACATCCCTGGGAATGAAACAATCTGAATGCCTCCCACCAAGAAACACTGGCAGCTCTGAGGTGCAAATCAAGAACTGGGGTGCCACAGAAAAGCTACATTTCCCAAGATCCCTGGGGTTTGGAATGCTGCAGGTATCACAGCAGGAGATACAAGCACTCCTAGGCTAAGTTGGAGTAGAATTTGGGAGGCAGAGGTAAGTGAGGCTTCTGCTAGTAATTTACTTACTGACAGTAATTACTGGCCACTGTATGAGACCAGTAATTAAGAACTTTGAAAATTACAGTTCTGTAGCAATGTTGTCAATCTGTTTTCTGGGGAACTGAAAACCTGTCAGGGTTCCTCAAGAAGATCAGAAATGGCATATTTTCCTAAAGGCAACTTGCCTACAAAAACAAATCTTCCCCCGAAATATGTAGCTGTGGGAGACTTGGGTGGCCCCGAAGAATTCAGTGTGCCCCCTCAAGCCCTCTACAACATGCTGAAAGGGTCAAGCAGACCAGTTCCATGATGGTAAGAAATTTGAAAAGCACTGCTATGTTCACTTCATAAACAGCTCCCACAAAATCATGCTTTTTGTTCTCACCAATGGAGCCAGAATCTGTTCATTTCAAACCCACTATATTGGAAAAAACCGAAGGACTGATTTCTCCTGCCTAAACCATTTCTCCAAATGGCATTTCAGAGGCATTTCTCCAAATGCCGTTGCCATTTGAATCTAGCTCTATATTGCTATTTACTCTTTCCATTTCATTTGTATGTTTTTCTTGGGGTTTTTATCTTATTTTTCTGCGAGCACCTTTGGAAACCAGGATTTTTTAAAATGGAGGTAGAGTTTGAATGCAAGAAATGAAGTGAAATAGACATTTGGATGAGCAGATGCCGTTGTGGCCTTACCGGTAATGAAGAACAAATCGGCAAGCAACTGCTCCAAGTAGTAAGATTATAGTCAAGTACAGTTTGAATTTTTCATATTCGTCTTTGTAGGCAAACCTGGAAAAGAGGATGCATTTAGGACAAGCCCCACAGCTGCCTGGCTTTAGAGTCAAGGCTGATCAGCCCAGGCTGAAAGGCTACATCAACACCCCTCCCTCGTCCTCATCATCAGCCTCTCCCAATTCCACCCTCGCAACACACAGAAGCACAAACACAACTTACTTGGCCTGATTACTTAGTAGGGTTACATTCACATTTCCAAGCACCAGATTTAAGTACAAACTGAAAAGAAAACAGCAGAATAGATCAGATCATGCACATGGTTGCTCTCTTCCCACTGGGGTTTTGTCCTATACATAAAACAAGCGTTAAAAATTTAAAAAGCAACTGCCTCTGCAATGATGCATGCACGCAAAAATATTTGTTGGAGCACAGTATGGACTGCATTCATGATCAAGGATTGTCCACATGAACCTTTTTGGAAACTGTATATTCCATCTTTAAATTAAAAGCTGCAAGTTAAACAGACTTACTCCAAATTACATACTTGTTCATCAGCCTTGTCTGGAAAAGTTACTAACCTGCTTTCCAGGATTTCAGAGAAGGAGCTTTTCCAGTCCTACCTGGATGTGCTGCACAGGAAGGGCTCTACCACTGAGCTGCTGCCACACCCCTTACCAAGCACCTGCTTGAGCAAAAGTTCTGGTAACATCAAAGACTTTTCTCCCCTGGGACTCTTGGAAGAATCGCCTTCCTTAATTGTACCCTGGGCACAACGTTTCACTGTGATTAAAGATGGAAACTATGTGCACATGCGATACCCAGCCTGTGCTCAGCTTCAGGGCCTCGCACACTCTGGCACACATGCTAAAAGGGCAGCAGGCCCCAGGGAGTGTGCAGAGTGGATTCCAATAACAAAGCACCATGCACTTATCTCAATGGTCCTCCCTCTGGGAGATGTGCACTGCTGCAAGCAACCCTGGGCCAGGTTTGTGCCTGAAAGAGCAACTTGATATGAGGAAGGCGTACCCGTTCTTCTTTGGCAAGTAGGCCTCCATGTCAAAGAAAACATTCTGCCGGTCCTTGATCTGGCTGTTGATTTGCTGAATGAGTTCCGATTCTTCCCGACTGCAGTCACGTTTGCATCTCCAGGGTCGGATGCGGAGCAAGGAAGAGAGAAAACCCAGAAGACAAACACGTGCTTAACTAGCAAGGGGGAACTTGTCTCCAGCACTAGCCCAAGACCCAATGCCTGAGGCAGCTGGCCAAACGCAGCACCCTCCCTGCTTCAACATCTTGTCACACACAATGCCAGCCACAACCACTGCTCCTTCTGCTCCCTGGATTTTAAAAGGAAGAGGATGTGTGGAGGGGAGGAGAGTGGGGGGCTAGAGTGGCAAATGCTCTAGCCCACCACTTGCATTTCTTCCCTGCTTCCTCTTTTGTCCCCTTCCCTCCTGCCTTTCCCAGTCTAGGGAGCAGGAGGAAGAGCAGAGAAGGCAGGTGGGGAAGGTGCTCAGCCGACTTCATGAATGGGGTGGCTCTGCTCATCCAGATCAAGACTTGAACAGATTCCAACTGCTCAGCCTGCCTGCCCCCCTCCCACCCACTTACCCTGGTCTCCTTGATCCTCACCAGGACCTACTTTTTGGAGTGAGTGGCTAAAGGGCAACATCAAATGGTGGGCAGGGAGGTCCAGAGACAAGGGCAGGAAAAAGCTGCCTGAATAATCCAGACACCAAATGAAAACCATATCCTTTTGGCTCCTGAACCTAGACTTTCCAAGTGATCTTACTGCAGACAGGTCTTTTGCAAGCAGCTGAGAGAGTCTCTTCAGGCAGGATAGACGTTTTTAGACAGAATCTAACATCAAGAAAGGACGGTGGAAAACAAGCCACCCTGTGTTAATTTTTCCCTTATATCCATTTAGTTCAAGGTGACATGCCAATGCAACATTCAACACTCCAAGCTAAGGGTGACACCAAGATTTTAGCCCTCCTGATCCCCAAGACACATCTGTAATGCGACAGCAGACCCAAGGAGGAAGCCGGCTCCCCTCCATCAGGACCCCTGACCCCAATTCTGAGCTGCTGACATGGGAGATGGAAGGTAATCTCCATCTCAAAAAGGAGATTGGGCTGGGGCACCTTCCTTATGAGGAAAGGCTACGCCGTTTGGGCCTCTTCAGCCTAGAAAAGAGGCGCCTCAGGGGGGACATGATTGAGACATACAAAATTATGCAGGGGATGGACAGAGTGGATAGGGAGATGCTCTTTACACTCTCACATAACACCAGAACCAGGGGACATCCACTAAAATTGAGTGTTGGGAGAGTTAGAACAGACAAAAGAAAATATTTCTTTACTCAGCGTGTGGTTGGTCTGTGGAACTCCTTGCCACAGGATGTGGTGATGGCAACTGGCCTGGACGCCTTTAAAAGGGGATTGGACAAGTTTCTGGAGGAAAAATCCATTACGGGGTACAAGCCATGATGTGTATGCGCAACCTCCTGATTTTAGAAATGGGCTATGTCAGAATGCCAGATGCAAGGGAGGGCACCAGGATGAGGTCTCTTGTTATCTGGCATGCTCCCTGGGGCATTTGGTGGGCCGCTGTGAGATACAGGAAGCTGGGCTAGATGGGCCTATGGCCTGATCCAGTGGGGCTGTTCTTATGTTCTTAGCTACAATTCCCAGAATGCCTTGCAGGTCTCTTGTTATCTGGTGTGCTCCCTGGGGCATTTGGTGGGCCGCTGTGAGATACAGGAAGCTGGACTAGATGGGCCTGTGGCATGATCCAGTGGGGATGTTCTTATGTAATGGGCAGCGCCACAGATGAGACCAGCTCTTCTCTCCCGCCTCAAAGCAGGAAGGAGGTTCTGGCTAGGTCTGCTCCCGAAAGAAAGCAGACCCCCACTGCTGGGTGCCTCACAGCCAACCGCGAGGATACGCAGTTACCTTTGAAAGCCATACTGCAGTTCTTTGAGCCCCCTCTTTTGCTTCTGTATCGAGCTGCTGCAGGCAGTTTGCAAACTGTTCAGTTCCTCTAGCTTCTGTTTGTAGATTTTGTGAGTTTCCTACAACAACAATGACAACATTTCAATGTGTTTGGAAACTGCATTCAGCTCCTACAGATAGATGTGGAAGTTGGGGCAGCGGATAACTTCCAGATTAGACCCCAAGAAAAAGACAGAAGCCCACCTCCTGAGAAACCAGAAGGTTGATCACCTGTGCACTTCACTGAATTACCTACCCCCAAAACATTCTGAAGATGATACTCATCAAACATCATGTGCGCTGCCCCACGGGCTTACTTATTAAGCTATTAAATCCCACCATTCCATGGGAGCCCCAAAGCTGCTCATAGAACAGAATAACCAACTTTAAAACATTAACAGCAATATAAAAATAGCCACAAGAATAAGACTTTTCTTTAATAAAAACCAGCACATACAAGCAAAAGAAGTTTACAGGAACAAAAGTCAATCAAGTTGAAAACTCTCCGGGCTTTAGTCACTACATAGCACAGCTGATGTTCAGCAGCACTGAAGCTAGACAGGCCTCACAGAGGAGGACATTTCTGCATGCCACAGTCAATAAAGTTCCATCTCATGTTCCCTCCCCACCTGTCAGATTTCAGACACCCAGGGTGGGTTGGGGGTGGGGGAATACAGCCAACAGGCTCATGTGAATCTGGTCCTTGGCAGACCATCAGAACCCAGATATACCCCGTCATGCACCGAATCCTTGTTCTGTATTCCATCAGTGAGGGAGACTCAGCAAGGCCGTGCTAGATGCAAAGTGTTCTCTGTGATGGGCCATGCGCTCCCTGGAGAGGAACATATTCCTCTCCCACACACTATCATTTCCAAGGGGGCACTGCTGGGGGTGGGCTGTGCTTCCATCTCTTCTTCTGATGCTGCCAATTTTGTCTTGAGCTGTGGCAAGTATTTCTTAACATGTCATTGTTTTAAGCAGTGGTGAGGCCCCACTGCCGAAGGCTCTGGTGCAACCCTGCATTTGCTGCCTCCCGATGGCATGCTGGGTGTTACCACTAGGGCTGAGGGTTCAGGGGTCAGCGTAGCCATGATCAAAGAGGATACAAGCGTCCAAAAACTGGGAAGTCCTACTGCGCATCCAGTAAGCGGCTTTCCCTGTTCGTATGGCAGCCCACCTGACCCCATTGCAAAGCCCCTAATCCCACATTTCATTCACCATCTGTCTTTAGGGAACAGCTGGCCCAACTGCAGCTCAAATACAACTTTGCTTCAAGGTGCAAAATGCTTAAGGAAACAAATAGATAAGGAAGAGACATCCCATACCACTAGGAGAGATAAACAATTTCTTTTTTAAATCTCCGTATTCAATGCACTCTGAAAGAAGAGTAACCAGTAACCCATTTTTCTATGGGAGATAAGTGCTGTGATTGTAATCAAGAGGGCAAGAATCTCTAGGGCCATTCTCAGGGCATCCAGCCATCATCTCATCTGCTGTGAGGAACAGGTGAAAGATGCAGGCACACAAGGAACATAGATGACTCATTTGTTTGCGAGAATCCTGTTTGGCTGAGAAAGCACACCAAAAGCCACCCAAAACTCTGCAAGTGTCTCTCTCACCCGTAAAGCTGTGCTCTATGAAGAGAACACATGCTCTGTCAAAACATGGAGAAGGTCCTAAGTTGGGAACCATCACAGCCTGGAACCCTGGAGCTCCACTCCCCACCAGTGGAGACCCTGAGCTGGATGGAGCAGTGGTCCGGGTGCATGAGACAGATTCACATGCTTGGAATGCTAGCATCACTGACTCCTCCATCTGTGGGAGGGGGGCGCTACCAAATGGTTAGAGCTCTTCCACAGGAGATAGAAAGTCAGTACACAACACAGGCTAAGATTTGGCATCCCCCCCCCCCACAATGCCACCAGCATGGAAGCACTCCAGGGGAACATCTATTCAAGATGTATTCAAGATGCACAAGATCTGTACTTGCTCCATTGAAGTGAATGGATACTGCGCAAGAAGGTGCTGGCAAAAGCTTATATTAAAATGTCAGAAATAAGTTACTTAAGAAATAAACTGAATTAAACATTAACTCGATCTTTATCTCATGCCTCTGCAATCAGCAGTTTTTATTGTTTGCACTTCCAAGAGAAAAGAAAACCAATTTGCAGATAAAACAGAAAGGGGGGGGGGAACTTATGCCACATGGCTAAGAACAAATCTGCACCCCACTCTGGTTCTCTTGTTGCCCAAGATTAACACTTGCACACCAAAGGCGAACAAGGCAAAGGGCCGATTTACAAATCTGGTGCTTGAAACAAACACATATTCTGTATCAGTGGAATCAGTGGCCGGCCTGCCCCTCACATAAAGCTTAATTTTGCAACATGCACCAACTTAGATGTTTGTGCCCATTTGTGACATTTTGCAAGGGGCACACAACACTCCTGACCCCCTGGTCACAAAGACATCAGTTGTGCAGCACAAAAGTCACCCTATCAGTTCTTGCTTTGCAAGCGAAAAGACTTGGCAGGGAAGGAGGCTAAAGACCAAAGAGACACAACTGGTGACCTCAGAGAAGGTCCCCATGTGAGATGAAGGGCTCACAAGAGGTCATACCATGTCTGCAGCTCACATTCACCATTAACTTCTAAGAACTCCGTGTTTTTGTTCTCTTGGGTTTGAACTTTGATCAGCCTGTCAAAAACCAAGACTGGTCCACGCACAGAAAGGTCCATTCATCTCTCCAGCAAAACCATCACTTGTGGGATGTCGAACATGGCAGGAAGGAGTTCCAAGCCCACAAGTGATGGGTGCCAATGCCCCAGGGCTGAGACGATGACAGCCTCCTGGTTAAGACACTGTTTTGCTCCTCCTCCAAACCCCCCCCCCCAGCAAGGCCTGCTGACCTCCTTTGCTTCCAGGAAAGGACCCCCCCCCCAAAAAAAGCACCACCACTGCGAGCTGCAGTGTTCAAGGCAGAGAGAAGGGCCAGGTTGAAGGGGAGCCTCCGATGCTCTGCCCCACAGATAGCAGCGCAGCCCCCAGGTGCTCAGAGGGGCCTGGACAGAATCCCTCTCCCAGGAGCTCTCGGACTGCGACACTGCAGAGCATCCTGGGCTGGGGGGGGGGGAAGAGACACCTCTCAGCTTGCAAGGTGCTGATGCTGCCAAGGCCGCCTTTGCACCCCAGGCTCCACCCCAGCAACAGCTGCTCCCCCCCAATGCAGGCTGAGCATCCAGCTGTTCCAGGCGATCAAACTTGCTGCGGGGGGGGAGGAGCGAGGCCGCCCACCCACCTGGGACTTCCTGCCAGGTGAAGGTGCCAGGCCGGGGGGGGGCGCCTGCGTCCTGTCCAGAGGATGAGCAGGGGGGGCAGCAGGCAGCACTACCCCCCCCCCGCAGAGACCCCTACCTGCAGCTGCTGAAATTCCTCCTCCAGCTCCTTCCACTCGCTCTTGCATTTCTCCAGGGGCAGCAGCATGGCGCAAAGGGGGGGGGGCGACTCTGCTGCTGCTGCAGCTCCTCGAGCCCCCAGCTGGTCCTGGGGCCACGTGCACAGCTCACGTCACCAGCCCCCGCCTGCACTCCTGGACTGGGGCTGGCAACACCTCCTGCCTGCCTCTTTCCTTCACAGCATCCTCTCCTCCAACATTCCCTTACGGGGGCTTAATGGTTAACGCCTGTCAGTCAGTCCGCCAGAGCTGCTGCTGCTGCTGCTGCAGTTGACCTCCTGGGCACTGTCCCCTCCCCCCTGATCACCGCCTCCTGCACTGATACAGTTGCTCCCTCTGATACATTCCAGGGGCGGCTGCGCACGCGCGCCCTCCTGCTCGTGCCATCGCCTCCTCCTCCTCCCATTGGACGAGACGGGCGCCTTGCCCGGGCCTCGTCCCCGCCCACTAGCCCCCCCGCCTGCTCTCCGTGTTAACCCTTTGTTGACCTTTCGCCTCCTGTCCTGGAAAGTTGCAAGGCAGCGCTTGGGTGCGCTCCCTTGCAACGCCTGGTGGAAGGTTTCCTGTGTGCCTGGCACTCTTTCCTGGGAGTAAGCCCCACTCACCACCATGGGACTTCCTTCTGAGTAGACCGCATAGGCTTGTGCCCTTTGCCTCCTTGCTGGCCCTGCTCTGCCCCCTGAAAGCCTCCTCTCTTCTTCCCTGCAAAGCCTTTTCCTACAGAGCCACCCCAATATTATGCCGGTCTACTCAGAAGTAAGCCCCATCAAAGTCAGTGGGGCTTACTCTCTGGGAAGTGTGGGTAGGACAGCCCAGTCCTGTCCTCACTTTCCTGGGAGTCAGCCCCATTGACACTAATAAGAACATAAGAACAGCCCCACTGGATCAGGCCATAGGCCCATCCAGCTTCCCATATCTCACAGCGGCTCACCAAATGCCTCAGGGAGCACACAAAACCACAAGAGACCTGCATGCCCTCCCTTGCATCTGACACAGCCCATTTCTAAAATCAGGAGGTTGCGCATACACATCATGGCTTGTACCCCGTAATGGATTTTTCCTCCAGAAACTTGTCTAATCCCCTTTTAAAGGCGTCCAGGCCAGATGCCATCACCACAGCCTGCGGCAAGGAGTTCCACAGACCAACCACATGCCGAGTAAAGAAACATTTTCTCTTGTCTGTTCTAACTCTCCCAACACTCAATTTTAGTGGATGTCCCCTAGTTCTGGTGTTATGTGAGAGTGTAAAGAGCATCTCCCTATCCACTCTGTCCATCCCTTGCATACTTTTGTATGTCTCAATCATGTCCCCCCTCAGGCGCCTCTTTTCTAGGCTGAAGAGGCCCAAATGCTGTAGCCTTTCCTCATAAGGAAGGTGCCCCAACCCAGTAATCATCTTAGTCGCTCTCTTTTGCACCTTTTCCATTTCCACTATATCCTTTTTGAGATGCGGCGACCAGGACTGGACACAATAATCCAGGTGTGGCCTTCCCATCGATTTGTACAATGGTATTATAATATTAGCCGTTTTGTTCTCAATACCTTTTCTAATGACCCCAAGCATAGAATTGGCCTTCTTCACTGCTGCCGCACATTGGGTCAGCACTTTCAATGACCTGTCCACCACCACCCCAAGATCTCTCTTCTGATCTGTCACAGATTAGACATTTGCTCCAGACATTGCTGTCACAGATAGATATTTGCTATCCTCCAATCCTCTGGCACCGTGGTCGTTTTGAGGGACAAGTTGCATATTTTAGTCAAGAGATCAGCAACTTCATTCTTCAATTCCTTAATAACTCTTGGGTGGAGGTCATCAGGGCCTGGTGACTTATTGATCTTTAATTTATCAATGAGGTCTGAAACATCTTCTCTTTTAACCTCTGACTTAATTCCTCTATCTGACTTAATAACCTGATAACCTGATAACCTCTATCTGACTTAATTTTTAATAATGGGACTTATTTCTGGGTAGACATGCACACCCTGGCACTGTTTGTACATGTAAGCCAGGGGTGCCCAAACCTGGCCCGGGGGTCACTTGTGGTCCTCTGGGGCTCCCAATCGGCAGGGAGCCCCCAGTCTCCAATGAGCCTCTGGCCCTTTGGAGACTTGCTGGAGCCCATGCTGGCCCAAAGCAACTGCTCTCAGCATGAGGACGACTGTTGACTGTTCAGCCTCTCACCTGAGCTGTGGGATGAGGGCTCCCTCCACTACTTGCTGTTTCATGTCTGATATGCAGCAGTGGCAGTGAAGGAAAGGATGGCCTTGCTTTGTGCAAGGCCTTTTATAGGCCTTGAGCTACTGCAAGACCTGCATTCATTCATATAAGTTCCACCTCTAACGAATTCGTTTATGTAAATTTATTCAAATTTTAAATGTAAATTAATTCTTTTTTTTCCTGGCCCCCGACACAGTGTCAGAGAGATGATGTGGCCCTCCTATCAAAATGTTTGCCCCCTTTCTCCTTCCCCTCCCTCTGTTGTCTTCCTTGTGCCTGGATCTAGATTGTAAGCTCCTTGGGCCGGGGACTTGTCTTTTCATTCCTGGTAAAGCACCATGCACATGGCTGGCACTACACAGAGAAATAATAACTATATATCAGCATGAACACAGATGGCTCCATAGTAATTTTTTTTTAATGATTCAACCAGAGATGTAGCACTGTGTACAGTATTTGTTGTTCTTTTTCCTGACCACCAGGTGGCGGTGCCAAACAAAGTTTCACACCTTTTATTCTGGAGGTGTTATGCTCTGAACAATGATAGTCAATGGGGTTTACTCCCAGGTAAGTGTGGATAGAATTGCAGTCTTTGGGGATGTTTGGGGAATTTGCTTTTGTTGCATGGGAGCTGTTAAACATTTTCCTGCTCAATGATGTTACTTCTGGCCATGTATTGGCAACCTTCAGTCTCGAAAGACTATGGTATCGCGCTCTGAAAGGTGGTTCTGGCACAGCGTCTAGTGTGGCTGAAAAGGCCAATCCGGGAGTGACAATCCTTCCACACCAGGAGCAAGTGCAGTCTGTCCCTGGTCTGTCTCCCTGGCTCTGGGCCTTCCTTCTTTGCCTCTTTGCCTCAGACTGTTGGCCAAGTGTCTCTTCAAACTGGGAAAGGCCATGCTGCACAGCCTGCCTCCAAGCAGGCCGCTCAGAGGCCAGGGTTTCCCACTTGTTGAGGTCCATTCCTAAGGCCTTCAGATCCCTCTTGCAGATGTCCTTGTATCGCAGCTGTGGTCTACCTGTAGGGCGCTTTCCTTGCACGAGTTCTCCATAGAGGAGATCCTTTGGGATCCGGCCATCATCCATTCTCACAACATGACCGAGTCAACGCAGGCGTCTCTGTCTCAGCAGTGCATACATGCTAGGGATTCCAGCACATTCCAGGACTGTGTTGTTAGGAACTTTGTCCTGCCAGGTGATGCCAAGAATGCGTCGGAGGCAGCGCATGTGGAAAGCGTTCAGTTTCCTCTCCTGTTGTGAGTGAAGAGTCCACGACTCGCTGCAGTACAGAAGTGTACTCAGGACGCAAGCTCTGTAGACCTGGATCTTGGTATGTTCCGTCAGCTTCTTGTTGGACCAGACTCTCTTTGTGAGTCTGGAAAACGTGGTAGCTGCTTTACCGATGCATTTTTCTCTTGATACCGCGCTAAACAGAGTGTTGGAGATCGTTGAGCCAAGGTACACAAAGTCATGGACAACCTCCAGTTCATGCGCAGAGATTAATGCAGGGAGGTGAGTCCACATCCTGAACCATGACCTGTGTTTTCTTTAAGCTGATCGTCAGTCCAAAATCTTGTCAGGCCTTGCTAAAACGATCCATGAGCTGCTGGAGATCTTTGGCAGAGTGGGTAGTGATAGCTGCATCGTTGGCAAAGAGGAAGTCACGCAGACATTTCAGCTGGACTTTGGACTTTGCTCTCAGTCTGGAGAGGTTGAAGAGCTTTCCGTCTGATCTGGTCCAGAGATAGATGCCTTCTGTTGCAGTTCCAAAGGCATGCTTCAGCAGGACAGCAAAGAAAATCCCAAACAAGGTTGGTGCAAAAACACAGCCCTGCTTCACGCCACTTCGGATGTCAAAGGGGTCTGATGTGGAGCCATCGAAGACAACAGTGCCCTTCATGTCCTTGTGGAAGGATCTGATGATGCTGAGGAGCCTGGGTGGACATCCGATCTTGGGGAGAATCTTGAAGAGGCCGTCCCTGCTGACCAGGTCGAAAGCATTCGTGAGATCTATGAAGGCTATAAAGAGTGGCTGTCGTTGTTCCCTGCATTTCTCCTGCAGTTGTCTAAGGGAGAATACCATATCAGTGGTGGACCTGTTGGCTCGGAATCTGCACTGCGATTCTGGATAGACGCTCTCTGCAAGTACCTGGAGCCTCTTTAGTGCAACTCGGGCAAACAACTTTCCTACAACTTCTGGCCATGACATCACTTAATGACATCACTTCCAGTGGGTCCCAACATTCTAAAAAAATGAGTCCCAGTGCTAAAGTTTGAGAACCACTGGTAACATCTCAGGTGTGGCAAAGGGAATTGATACCAGTTATGAGAAGTTTCAGTAAAAGAACTATTTCTCCAAGGGCTTAAAGGCAGTGGTTCCCAAACTGTGAGCCATGGCTCTCTTTTTATCTGTTCAGTGCTGGAGGAGGTGCAGAGGAGTTCACTGAAATCTAGCTTGGGGAGGAGTGGTTGTGTGTATTCATAATTGTTGTTTATATAGGGCCATCCCCATACATGGCACTTCACAAGTACAGTGATGACAAGCCAGGTCCCTGCCCCAAGGTGCTCACTATCTAAAATTGACACGAGAGAGACAAGAGAAGAAGGGGAGTTGAATGGAAGCGGAGATGAACCTGGAGAAGAATATGAGATAATTTCAGTTGCACACAGGTAGGCTGTCAATTACAATGTTGCACATTGTACAAACTTTTCCCCCTTGTGATGCATTTCTAGAGAACCATTTTTTCTGCAAGCATGTTTCTGAAATCTCACAGCTGCTCCATGCAGCGCACACTGAAAATGGCCAAGGCTGGGAATTCTCACACTGAGCAGTCCAGGGACAGAAACAAAACTTCAGCTGCGCTGTTGTTGCTTATAAGTCGGGGTTTTGGGGAGTGGACAAAACAAGATCAACTTCTGTGTGTCCAACAATCCTCAGAAGGGCAGGCAACTTTCAGAGCTGTCTGTAGGCTTGCCCGTGTTGCTATGGCTACCTCAGACAGTGCCAGCGCACCACGGCCAACACTGCTGTGTCCACCTCCCACATTTCAGCACAGCCTCTACACTTCCAGCACATTGGAAACTCGCAGATCTGCTCCACCAGAGACCGAGGTGAGTCTCTAATTACGCTGACTTGCAAGAGGGGAAAGCTGAATGCGGCCTTGAATGCAGCCCCAGATTCCCTTTGCGGGGTACCTGATTTCCATTCTGAGGGCCCGATCCACCAGGAAGTTCTTGCACAGGGTCGGATTCATGAGATCACAGAGCTTTTTGAGCCACCCTCAGTGGCCTCCTCTTAAACAAGCAAGTTCAGAGCCATATCATTTCAAAGTCTAGGTGCAATATTGTGGCTTCTTATGTGATTAGGACTGATTGTGTTTTGGAATTTAATTTAAAACTATAGTATAGGTTTTGAATAGCACAGACACAGCCCATTCCTATCCACACTTTCCTGGGAGCAAGCCCCATTGACTCTAATGGGACTTACTTCTGAGTAGACATGCATAGGATTGGGCTGTCACCCAGTTAAAGAAATCTTAGGCTGCAATCCTATACACACTTTCCTGAGAGTAAGTCTCACTGAATACAGTGGCACTTACTTCCAAGTAGGATTTCAGTCAGCCACTCAAAACATTTGTAATAGTTCTGAACCAAATTTTGCAACAGCAACAAGCATTCTGTCTCTGTCTTCTGTATTATAGAATAAATTCTGCAGATGTCCAGTGACCTCTTCTCCAGAGAGCTTTCAACGCTGAGTTCATTCAACCATGGGTGAGCATTGTAGTGTGTTTGCTCAGTGGTGGAGCAATTGCTTCGCTTACAAAAGGATTCAACAGTCCTGGGAATGTAGGTGCGGCCAGTCTCTCCATAAGGGTCAACTGGGGTGATAATCAGAGTTGTCCCTTGAGTATGGTGAGCTGTGGGTGTGTGTGCTTCAACATCCTGGGACCAGAAGAAGATTAGTGTGGTGGAGGTCCCATACCAACTCCTCCTTTACTGCTGCCACATCCTTCTAGAGCAGGGGACTCCAAACTTTTTGGCCAGAGGGCCACATCAAATATCTGGCAAGGTGTAGAGGGCCAGAAAAAAATTTAAATATAAAATTTATATAAATAAATTAGAGATGGAACTTAGATGAGTGAATAAATGAATGAATGGGCTCATTCTTTCAATCTCTCTGGCCCTTAGAACACCCTCCAGATGCAACCAGAGCACAGCTCCAATCATGTTCGGTCAAGTGGGCCAGAGGCTTTGAGGGGACAAGAGGCTGGCCACGGGCCAGATAGAGGCTCGCCGCGGGCCGCATCTGGCCCCGGGGCCGGGGTTTGGACACCCCTGTTCTAGAGTGATTGGATCTAGGAACCAGCATCAGCTGATGACTGAAAGCAAGCCTGGAGGTCTGGTTCTTTTTAGCTTTATGAGATTTCTTGGTGGGGGGAAAAGAATCTCCAGGATCACATCCATCAAAATGTCAAGGCTCATAGGAGATGCTCCATACTCCCTCCCCTCCAGACTGCGCCTTCTGCTTCATTCTTCTCTTCCTTTTGCAATCCAGGGAGTGGGAGAAGGGGGGAGCAGTGGAAGTCCTGGATAAAGGGGGCAGGATTTGACCTCAGGCAAATAGAGGTTTTTGGTCAATCCTCACTGGGGTGGGACTTGCTTCTGAGTAAACATACCCAGGGTTGCACTGCAAATATGCCCACTGGGGCCAAGGGAATAAGGCTGCAGGTGTATCTCCCAGGAGATTCACTGCCTCACAATAAACACATCCTGAGGGCTTACCGTGATGTCGCTGTGACCTCATGAAGCCTGAGCTGGGTGGCCCAGATCCTGCTCAGCTGAATGGTACACACCAAGGAACACACAGACAGGTTGGTTTGCTCATGGAATAGGGGACGAATGGAAGTCTCACCTCTAGGAATACTTCCATCCATAACCTGAGGAATTGTTAAGGAAGCCTGTCTTGCATTTGTAACATGGTGCTGTAAATGTGCATAGGCTAATCTATTGAGTACAGCAGACTGAAGCAGAGCCAAAGATGTAGACTTCCTGCCCCAAGGAACTTACAATCTCCTAAGCACAAAACCACCTGTAATTGGATCATTCAATGGTTATTCTTTTACTTTGGAACAGGCATGTGGTGAGGGCAGTGGTTCTGGCTGAGGAGTGTTTAATCCTTCTTTCTCCTCCCCCTATGCCATTTATCTGATTCCTCCCTCCCCCAACAGACAATCAAAGCTGCTATTAGCCTCATGGAAGAAAAAATGCAGGTACCGATTAGGCCCAGATAACAGAGGATGCCATGGTGCCTTTGTGTTTGCACATATCGCTTTGAGCTAGCCTGCTAGAAATAAGATGTACTCCCCTTCTGCCAGCCTGCTTAACTTCTGGAGATCCAGGAAGAGGGAGCTGATTGCCAATGACATCACAGCAGTCCAGCCAATGGTGAGAGGCAAGAGCACAGTCTGGCTTATCCGACATTCAGCCATCTAGTTCTCAAAGGTGCTCCTGCTCTCTTGACCTCATTTTTCAGCAACTGAGCTTTGCTTGTTTCTTAATATTATCTATGGCTGTTTTGCTGTGACTTTAATTTATGAGGTCCGGCTCGTAAAGCAGCCGCTGGATGACACAGGTGATAAAACGCAACTGGTGAAAAGGCACTTCTAGTTGAATGTGTGGCTTCTCTCTCTCTCTCTCTCTCTCTCTCTCTCTCTCTCTCTCTCTCTCTCTCTCTCGTTTTCCCCCCTTTTCCCTGCAGACAAGAACAATATGCCCATTGTTAAATATCCCCGGACAGTTGACCCTCTTTGGTACGAATGGGATCGGAAAGCCCAGAAATGCGGCTTAAGGCACACTGTCTATGCTGTGAATGGGGATCACTACACTGGAGAATGGCTGGACAATCTGAAGCATGGTAAGACACTCTGAAATATTGCTAATTTGATTGCTGAGTCCCTCCCCAAGTGGAGGTAAGTTGGAACAAGGCAGGGCCACAGGTGTAGATCGTGCATGGATGATTGTGGGACTCAGAAACCTCTCACTGTTCAATTGGCATCGGTCTTGTGGCACACCCACTGTTCTCTTGTGGCATGCAACTTGGACGTTGCATCACCAACAAGTGAGCAGCAGTGATAAGCACCAACATTCTCGCCAGGAACAGCACAAGGGTGGCTTACTGCAGTTCCCCCACTTGTCCCTTCTCTACCAGGCAAGGGCACCCAGAGGTGGAAGAAGACAGGAGCGATATACAGCGGCGACTGGAAATTTGGAAAGCGAGATGGATACGGGACATACAGCCTTCCTGACCCTGTCACCAAAGAGTATAAGAAAGTGTATGCGGGCTGGTGGAAAAATGACAAAAAGTGTGTAAGTTGTGCTCTTCTGTGTTGTCTTCCGAAAGCGTACTTCCCTGGAAGTGAGCGGAGGGCCAGGAATCAGGTTGCTCCAGTATCAGAAGGCTAGGGAAGGAGGCTACTAGAGCTCTAAGCTGTAGTAGCTCCTGGCCATTTGCAACTGACACATTCTAGAGTTCAAGGGACTCTTTTCTCGGAGGGCCAGAAACTAGTTTGCTCCAACATGCAAACTGTGAACTAAGCAAAATGGGAACTTTTATGTGGCAATTCTCTTATATTTCTCAGGAAGGCAGAAACATCCTCTGGTCACCCACCTCTCCCACTGATTGCCTTCTTTTTTTTAAAGATGGTAAATCCATTTTGTGACAGGGAACCCTCTTTTCATTTATTTTGCTTTCTAATGGCTTTGTGACCTTTTTTGTGGTTGAAAAGTGGTACATATTTATGATTGTTACGATTTTCACAAAGTCAGGTAAATGTTATGGACTGGTTTGTTTTATCCAGACATTGAGTCCTTTCCAAGGACCTGGGATGCCTGGTTTTTATTCTATTCTAATATAATAAATACAGCTGCAAACTGTGTCTTTCCAACAAGGCTGCTTTTTGCAGTTGATTGGTGGTAATTTCTGTGGCCCTGATGCTGTTCAGGTGCTCTTCAGGGTGTTTTGGAATAGCAGCGAGGGTGCCAGTCATCACTTTGGTCTTCTTCTGCCACAGCCTTTCAACTTCTGTTTGTAAATCTTTGTATTTTGTTGTTATTATTGAATTACAGCCCCATGGAGTTCTGTGGGACTTGCTACTAAATGTGTGCATTGGGACAGCAGCCGCAGGGCCAGAACAAATGCGAGAAAAGGATAATCACCCTGTCATTTCAGGGTTACGGAATCAAGTTTTACTCAGATGCAGAATATTACGAAGGGGAGTGGAGCAGAGGAAAGAGAGATGGCTGGGGAAGGATGTACTACAAGGATGGGTCTATCTACGAAGGCCAGTGGGCCGAAGACAAGCCGGGTGGACAAGGGATGATCAGGCTGAGTGAGTACTAGTCGCCGCAGCATCAGTGATGTAATTCCTTGTTCTCTTCTGTGGACCTCGGAGGGGGGGGGTATCTTGGGCTAGTCGTTTCAGCCCCAAAGCTCCTTCCCAATCCTATTGTACCATTTACTTTCACAGGTGTACAATCATGGAGACTCAGCATTAACCCCCTTTTTTTTTAGTCACAGTCAGTGTTTACATTTTTCTCCTATATAGGTTTACATTGTGACCACCAAGTAACCTCAGTGCTTTAACATTATCCAGGCTGAAAAAAATTCCTTTTGTGCCGGATGCAGCACAAACCTGGACAAAAGTGCGCCTGTTTCTCTGTACATTAACCCCAAATTGTGTCACTGCAGAAAATGAAAATCGATACGAAGGTGGCTGGAAGGATGGCAAGAAACATGGGCCTGGGAAGTTCTTCTACTTGGACAGCGGGCAGCTCTTTGAGGGTTTCTGGGTAGCAGATATCCCCAAATGTGGGACCATGATTGACTTTGGACGCGATGGAGCTCCCACGCCTACGCAGTACCCCATCCCAAAGGTAACGTGCTGGCTGATTAAGTCCTGACATTTGTGCCTAGAAACATTGTGGATTATGTTATATTTCCCCTTTTTAATGTACATTTTCTCTTAAAATGAGCAAACACTTGCACAGGGAAGTGCACTTGCTCCGGTTGCCAACTTTTCTATTGACCCATTCTTGCACCTTTAACAACAACAGGCACTGCAGACATTTGCAGATGATAATTATGTTTGTCTCCATGCTCTGAAAAGATTCAACAGCTTGTCTGCCCACAGATCAAAGTGCTCTTAAAGCACAGGAGCAGCCTGGGCTGTTCCTGTCCTGATCAGTTGGTAACCCTTGCAATCATCAGATCCCCATCAGGACTTGAGAGGTTCTTGAGCCTGGCATCAGAGACGTTAAATGGACAAATTCGGCTGCTGTATTTGTGTGTTGCAGCAGAAAGAGGCTTGTAGTACTTTAAAGACTAACAAAAGTTTAGCAGCATAACGTTTTTGGGAAGCAGATGGCAGCCCGCAGAAACTCATGCTGGGGAAAACACACTGATCAGTGCGCAAGAGTTTCAGGGCTCTTGGATTTCAGTCGAATGCCACCCCCAAGCTCTGGCCAAACAAGGAAACTGCAGGGGAAACAGCCTGCAAAGCTTGTCTGTTGACAGCTATAGGCCAGCCTACATCATGTGGTACAGCCCAACCTGAAATAAAATCTTCCAGGTCAGAGTCCAGGTCTGCTCCACAGAGCTAGAGAATGGCTAGAGCCACAACCCCACGGTCTGGAGAGCAGACACCTGATTTTTCTCTCCTGCAGCCAAAACTGCAGTGGCTTTTCAACACACCCACTGGAGCCAACTACTTAATGGTGGGCTGCCCTTCAAGTATAAATTAGCAGGGCTGTTCAAGATTTGCTAGGGCTGTTAATTTGCCTATTAACAAATAAAAAAGCAGCACAATCAAATCTGACAACCTTGCAACCAACAGTAATCAACATACATGGGGAGGGGGAAATCTCCTGTTTTAAGCAAACTTAATCCCACATGATCCCCCCCAATTTTATATGTGCTGCAGCATTGCCAGGGCTTGTCTCTCTCTCTGTGCATAATTTTTCTCCAAGGCAGATGCCGCAGCCAGCAAGGCTGGCCTGACTCCAGCCCCAAAGGAGGACTGGATTGTGGTTGCATCTGCCTTCTCCCCTTCCTTCCCCCTCTTTTGCGCCTTGAGTGGCTTCAGTGTCCCAGGCTTGGCCTATTTGTGATAAGTTTGCCGTCAAGCACAGCCTGGGGCCTTGCCTAAATAATAAATAACCCTTAATTGGTTGCTATGTGGACGAAAAAAATCCAGCCAAAGGCATCCTGAAGCTAATTGCAGAGAAGCAATCGAGGATGGCTGGAAGGCAGGCACTTCAGCTATTCGCCTTACAAGGGCTTATTTGCACAATCCACTTATGTCAGACTTTTGTTTTTCTCCGAGTTGGTGTCCTGAGAAAGGGTTTCAGGCTCCCTCTTCCCCCTGGCAGTGGGATCTTCAGGGTGCTCTGATTTCTTCTGGAAGAGAGAGCCCTGGAGACTAGCGGCGTTTGCTCTGCTCTGCTTCTTGAACAAGATATAACCGGGGCCCAGGGAAAGAGGGAGAGACCCACTCAGCAAACTGGAGGTCTCCAGGAAGAGCAGGGAGGAATATTTTTGCACAGGTGGCTAACTGAGCAGGCATTTTGGAGGTGCAGAAGCAAACATAGAGCAACATCAGCCTGGGTTGCCCATGCACACGACGGACAATTCAGGGGATGCTGGTTCCCTGCCAACACCAACCCACTTGCCTTGGCCACTCCTCTCTCCACTTTTGCAAAGGAATGCCGCAGAAGTGTGGAGGAGACCAACGGTGTCATTTGGAGCAAACTGGCAACTCCACTCCCTAGACTTAGTGTCCGGAACTTGAATCGTCACCAGCCAATGATCCCCTGACGGCACACAGCTTGTCCTTGGGCAAAATGGAAATTGCCTACGGACTAGCCCTCCCCTGGCTGGTTTCACAGGCCACACAGCTACTTGGCTCTGCTCAGCATGTCTCTCTCTATTGCACTCGGTTTCAGATCGAACTGGCAGACCCGGAGGGCGTGCTGGAAGATGCGGTCATGATGCTCGAGAATGCCGAAGAGGCCGACGCGCAGCTTTGCAAGGAACGATGACAGGCAGCGCTCCATCCTTCCAAGCAACATTCCCTTCTGGGCAGAGAAGGCCGGGTGCTGTGTGCCAAATGCCCACGGTATTCGATAAGCAGCCCCTACAGTGTCGTTTCCAAGTACATTTCTGGTGTCTCCTTGAGTGGTTGGCCTCTGCTTTTTGTCCATGAAGGACTTTTTTGCTGTGTGATTTGGCAGCTGCCGCGGAGGGGAGCAGCAGCTGCAGCAAGATTGGGACAACTGGTCCAAGACCCCTGTCCCTGTCTGCCAAATGCAGCCGCTCCTTACCCTGAGAACATCAAAGGTTGCAAGGAAACATCCCAAAGGGAGGAGACCAACTTCTCAGCATGCTTAGAGGTTGGGCTGAAGCCGTTTAGAGATTTATAGGCAAAATTTGGCTCGTCCAACTGTGCCTGGAAGAGAACAAGGAAATGGGTGTTGTTGGGACTCTGATGCAACACTTCTGGTGCCTCACCCTTGGCTTGTACTGAAGTGTGTTTGTAAGCACTCAGTCACAAAATGGGTCTTGTTTTTACTGCTGGGAAAAGAATGATAGCAGCATTAAAGCAATACCAAGGAGACCGGTGGTTTTAAAAGGCTTGCGTTCCCGGAATAATGAATTTCTTTATTCTTTGCTGATTTTGCCTGTCTCTTCTTTATCAACTCTCCTACTATCAAAATGTAGAAAGCTAGCACCTTGGGGCACAGACTCTGGCTTACATAAACAACTCTGGCTTGGTTTAGACATAATCTGAAATAATGGTTTGGTGCCTCTATGACAAAGTATTGAGGCTCACACAATCCCTCTTCCTTGCTTTGCACACTGCAAACCTGCATTCATTTCCTGGTATCGTTTTGGCTAAATTAGCAAACTATGGTTTGTGTTTGCTCCAGAAACTAGGATCGGGCCATGCTTTAGTAAGCACCTGGTACAGTAGTGTTGGCACACAAATAAGAAAGTGTAGGGTATACGACACCGAACGGTGAATCAGTCTCTCCCTAGGTTGAATTTCACCTCTGCCACCAAATGACCTTTAGGTAACCTATTTTCCTTTGTCCTCAGTCTTCCCCATCTGTACTACAACTGCCCATACAATAATCCCACCATCAAGCAAACACATGTGGAGTGCTTTACACACTCAAAATCTCCATGCAAATCGATTCAGCTTTTGCTGATGAATCATCAACCGCAGAAGAAAGACAAATGCACAACTGATTAAACTGGAAAAATAATTTTATTTTCTAGTTTCATTTTTAGTCATCTTAGCAATCATTTTCAAAACAAGAGTCCATACAAAGTCTTCAGAGAAATGCAATTTACAAAAACAAAACAAGCCACTTAAACCGGACAGAGTGCCCCACATCTGGTTATTTAACTACTACAGTTTGCTCTTCCCAAGATGCAGCAGAAATAAATATTTGTGTGTAGCAAGGGGATTGGGGGGGTTGTTACTGCTAAAACCCATTGCACCTGCAAAAAGGGAGGGAATAGTTTTTGGCACACCCTCCACTTGTGAAAATTTGGACACATGAAAAACTCCTCTTCTGCATTATGTACAAGTGTACACTGAGACCACAAATGTTTTATATGTATGAAGTAACCAATGAAAATGGTCATTTTGTATATTTATATACAAAAGGGCTGTGTTTTTTTTTTTTAATAGTGCCTTGATTGTTCAGAAAGACTCTTCTACATTTCTAAATATCCACTACATAGCTTCTGGGGACATCCAAGAAGCCACCCTCAGCATATCCCAAAACAAGCAATTATAAAAAGACAGTGTCTCAAAAAAACAAAGAAAAAACCCATCGTTTTGTGCTTGTAAGCGGCTCATAAGTCATGCAGGCAAACATAAAAAGAAACTCACAGAGAAAGTGACTGTGGAAATCCACAATCATACCAAAATCATATGGGTGCAGGGGGTTCAGATTTCCAGAACATTCCTGAATGAATGGACAAGAGTCACCCTTGTGCATCATCCACTCTGGTTCCTCGGTTCTCAACCCCATTTGCTGAAATGTAGACTGTAAGCTCCTAGCTGCAGAGAGCTGCTTTGTTCGTTTACATTACCCTGCCAATTATGCAAGAGGTTAGCTTACCCTCTTGCAGCCCCAATCCTGCTCAGTCCCAGAGGATCCAGAACGGCACAGCTGTGACTGAAATGTTAGAATTCTAGGGAAACTTGACAATGGATGCCACAGTTTGGTGCAGCCCTGCGTCCCAGGAGGGGAGTGCAGCCCTATTACAATATCTTTATCAAGAGCTCACTGTAAATTCAGACTTCGTTGACTTCTGTATATCCAATGATGGTTTCACTTTAAAAAATAGAATTGTGCAGTTGAACACAGAGACTAATCAAGAGTCCCTAATTATCCAGGAGGTTCTTTATCTTGCTTTAGCCAGAGATTTAAAAGCCCCTGGATAATGAGATTCAATTAACTAACAAGTAAATAGCTGCACTGCTGCTAGCCACAAAGTTATGGCTAAACATACTACAACAACTGTTTCCTTGAAATATACCCCCCCCTTAAAAAAATAAAACAGTGCCTAGGTTCCTGTTCCCTTCCCCTTTCCGAAAAGGAGCATCCAGTTGCTCAGCATCTTCCCAGGTATGAATGGAAGTGGTTGGCAACCTTCAGTCTCGAAAGACTATGGTAGAAGCCTACAGCACCCGGGATTCCCAGGCAGTCTCCCATCCAAGTACTAACCAGGCCTGACCCTGCTTAGCTTCCGAGATCAGACAAGATCGGGAGATAGTGTTCAGTGTAGGGAGATGGTTGGCAACCTTCAGTCTGGAAAGACTATGGTATAGGCCTACAGCACCCGGTATTCCCAAGTGGTCTCCCATCCAAATTCTAACCAGGCCTGACCCTGCTTAGCTGACGAGATCAGGCACGTGCAGGGAAGTGCAGCCTTGGATATGCAGATTCATTACTTACAGAGCAGGTAAGCATCAAACACCACACTGTTTTTCTTTTAAAACTGCTATTCCAAAAAATTTGAAAAAGCAGGCCTTCAAAAACTTAAATCCAAAATATTTGGTGTAGGAAGAAGCCAAGGTTTCTCATCAGTAGGGTAACCAAACATTCAATACTGGCGCTTAGCAATTTCAAGTATTCTCCCAACCCTGTCTAGGGTGACTTACTGGTTTAGCAACAATGTACACCAGTGGGTGAAAACCGAGGTTCAACTTTCCCTAAATCTGGCTCTCCCATTTTGTTCCCAAGAGACAGTGTTTCCTTCCACCTCACATTGTTCATGAGGACTAGAGACTTAAGAGTCAGTGGTGTATGCATACACGTGTTTGAGGATTCTAACAAGTACAGAGAAGGTGGAAGACTGAAAAGTCAATTTCTATGCACTAAAGGCAATCAATGTCCACCAAACCCCAATTCATTGTTAAACTCCCTTACACCACAAATAACTATCCCAATAAAACACTTCTTGATTTTTCTGCAGCTCAGTCTATAATGCGAGTTTTGCCCAAGGGAAAACTCCAGCAATGACAGTGTTTTGACACTAAAAATAGGTAGCATCTGAAATTAAGCAATGGCTATTGCTTCTTAACAGCAAAACAACATGGAAACTCACATTTCAACCCTTCTTGATAAGGTCTTTCTGCACAGAATTTCTTAAACACGGCAAGAGCAAAATACTCAAATGTTCCAAGATGACATTTTCCTTCAAGACGCAGAATATAAAACTTCTGAGCAAACAGAGAGATTTTGTAACAAATAAGATTGAGAAAAGAACAGCTACGAGCTGAAGGATTCAAAGACCAGTTCTTACTGGTTAGCATCCAATTTATTTGCAATCTATACATATACAAACAAACGCACAGATATATAAAGAGCTACAGTAAAATAAGTGCCCCTTTATTTGAAAGCACAATTCTCTTCTGATCTAGGAGCCGTTAGTTAATACATCCTCTTTTTCAAGCAGAAATAAAACTTCCTCGAGCCCAGTAAGTGGTCTGGGGATGCTGATAAAGTGGGAGGCATGGACCTGATCAGAAACATGGATTGGAAGCTCTGTACAGCATCAATCTTAAAGCCATATTCACTTTAGTTTCACACCCTCCTTCCAAGGCAGAGAGAGAACTTGGGGCGTTTCAGCTTGGAGGCAGAACCAGTTCCTTCTCTGCCACTTGAAGCAGAAATCATTTTATGTTACACAATCTGCACCTTGTTAGGACTGTGCGTGCCCCAGGTCTCCACCCCTCTGCCTGGCTGGCATTCAATTTATCCACTTCCCAGGAGACACACTTCGAATGTTTCTGGACTTCCTTTGCCTTGTGCTGCTTTTGCTCTCTTTCCCTGCTGGAAAGGGAATCCCTGGATCTCCTGCCCCAGCAACAAACCTCTTCTGCTCAAGCATATAAAGTCTTCCCTTTTCCCAAATGGAGAAAGAAATCTCTACCTTTACAAAGAGTAGTCGTTTACACCTGCCATTAAACTTCAGTAGTAAAAAGGGCTTCGCTTCTGCCCTAGTCATGCTGCAGTTTCAGTGTAAACGACTGTTCCTTTGGACGCCTGAGTTTTGGGAAAGACAAGCAAAGCCGTTCTCCATTATCAAGGGGAGACGCAAGATGCTCCCCCTTGAAAAACATCACCCTCCCAACTACTTCTGACCAGCAAAACCTTAAGCATTGTACTCAATTCCAGATCCAGCTATACTTTCTCTTTCAAGCGTTCAGGCAAAACCAGCAGAAAGCCAATCCTAGACATCCAGCGGTTAATTCAGTGCTAAATTGGCCATTGCAAGAGACCAAACTCTATACCCAAGTGGGGCGACCACCAGAATTAACTTGGGCAGAAAGTCCAGGGTACACTGGCAGTGCAGAAAGAACCAAACAGATTTTGCTCTCTGACTCTAGATACCAAGGGGCTCAGTCTACCAAGAACACAAAGGATTTTAAACAATTTTATTTAAACTAGGGTGTGCAGATTTTTTTTTTTTTTTTTTGGTATCACAAACCTGAACTCCACTCACTGCTACAGCCAGAGGTAAAACAGTGGTTCAGGGGTGGAGCTGGTTACTTACTGCAACCTACGAGCCATACACGGGGATACAGGTACAAATTGGCAGCTGAGTTACTGCAGATCAGGGATCCTAACACCACACTCTAAAACTGGCCAGCAGAGCTGCATAAAGATTAGATGAAAAACAACCCATTAATACATCTATTTTACAGATGGAGACAACCGAGGCTAAAAGAGGAAAGTGGTAGAGAATTTTTTTTCCAAAAATGAAGTTCAGAGTCAGAAAATACTGCTATCTACTGCAAATTGTCCAGGGATGTACCAATAAGTCTAGATCTACCTTTTGTGCACTCCTGGTTTACACAGCATTCAACACAGTGAACCTGCCTCCTGAAGACCCAGGTACCGAACACCCATGTGTACGCATTCCCATGACTGATTGCACCAGGATTCATTTTCACAGATCCACAATCTGTACACATTGTACCTGCACCTAACGAAGCGTATGAACGACTGGGGCCACCTACAAAGATTGTGGCCAGGTACGGTTCAAGGTATGTACGCACCTAGGCTCCTCAGGAGTCATTATGTTGTACAGTTTCTTTTCAAACGAAGTCTCGGTTCAAAGTGGAGGGTCATTCAACGTACTAAAGAATTATTGCTATGTGTACAACCAGCAGGACTGGCCCAAGATTCCCTGGTGCCTGAGAGATAATGGGTTAAATGCTGCCTGCTCTTACTGGGTGGTGTACCAGTCTCTGCTCCCCTCAGGCCCTAGATTGTAAAAGGGGAATGAGGTGGAAGAGAAAGTTTGAAGCAAAGGCTAACTGTGGGTTAGAGCTCTCCACACTTCCTGTTTGTCCTCCTCTTCTCTTCCAATCTAGGGAGTGGAGAGAAAAGAGGTGGGGACAAGTAGGAAGACAGAGTGGGCACCCCCCCGCCCGCCAATCTGCTACATGAGGGAACCATCTCAGCCTACCTCACCAATGGACAGGCCCTGGTTATTAACCTTGCAAAGCCTATTGCAGGCTATTAACCTGCAAAGTTTTGCAGGTCTGCTTTAGCCATCACAGCTCCCAAACACGGCACCCTGGGAACAAGCGAGAGATCTGACCAAAGGTTTTTAAGCACCTTGGCGAGACTACAGTTCCCAGGGTCCCCGGTGCGCTTATACTGAAGTGGTTTACATTTGTAGTCCAGAGAAAATGGAAGTCAAAGTGCTAAAACGTCAGGGTGCCACTGCAGGAAGACTACATCCGAAGATTTTTGGGGAAACAAAGTGACTGTTAGCAACTCCTGTGGCTAATTGGCCAATTCCGAGCTCCGTGAGCCATCACAAGGCTCCATTTTACTTGCATGCTCCTATTTTGCATACTTTTATTTGGCTTCAGTTCCTCACGGGAGGGACCAAGGGGGTAGTGGCATCTTTCTCTCCATTACCCAGCCACCCACCCAGCTTCCAAGAGTTCAAAAGCCAAGGGCTTCCACGCTTTTTAGCGTAGCTTCAAAAATATTAGGACTAGAAACTTGACGTTGTACAAAAAGATGGCTGCGATGATTTGGAAGTCATACAATTCAGCTTCAAGCACACCCTGCAGCT
This sequence comes from Tiliqua scincoides, assembly GCF_035046505.1. Taxonomy (NCBI): domain Eukaryota; kingdom Metazoa; phylum Chordata; class Lepidosauria; order Squamata; family Scincidae; genus Tiliqua; species Tiliqua scincoides. Next base: position 14,240,022 of record NC_089834.1, read on the forward strand.
GTTTTGCAGGCCTACGGTGGTGCCCCCCTCCTACTTTTGCTTTAGTGGGTTTTTAAGTGTTTTACAACTACTGCCAAATCCGGTTGCTCGTTCCGGGACGCGCTCAAGTACTTTGCGGAACCTGAATCGCACAAGCAAAAAAAATACACTCCAGCTAATGCCAGTCATTAATCACACTAGAGTAACACAGAATGACTTTCTAGAAAAATTCCAAACAGCTACCTTCGCCCCCTCCCCATTTGCCTTGCCCTCTTGGCGCAGGAGTGAAGGTTTGCCTTCATTACAATCACCGCTGTGATACCTGGAAGGAGGGAAACCTGCACAGCGCCAAGAGCGGGGATGCCAAGAGATTGTGTGTGAGAGCAAACTGCCCCAATACCCGCACCTCCTCTTAACTCTTTCAAAGTGTTAAGAATAGTGCACTAAATATATGTATATATTTTAGAAGAGAATTAAAGGACAAGGCACTGCACTTCTAAGCTCTCTTTCCAAGAGAGTTCAGCTAAGTCCGCACACAAAAGAGTCACGGAGGACAAGGTACAAATATCTGCCTTTAAAAAAAGATTGTTGTTTTGTCTTTAGGCAAAATGGCTGCCTGGAGGCGGGAGGGCGTCACCTCTGTGGTCCAGCTGGTCCTGCAGTCGGGCAAACTCCGCCAGTTCGTTCAGTTCCTGGAACTGGCGGTCCGTCTTGTGGCTCACCAACGAGCGGTAGAAGTGGACTGCGAACACAATGAAGACCAGCCCAAAGGGGACCATGATGGAGGTGGAGGCGATGGCAGCGGCCTCCCCGGGAGTGAAAGAGGAGGCGTTGCCCTTGGCGTCGGACGGCTTCTTCAGCGGCAAGAACTTCACCCAGCAGAGCAGGACCACTTCGGCCAAGAAGAGCAAAGTCCCGATGACTGTCGAGAACGCCCAGGCGAGCTCGATGTGCCGGTGCATGCGCTCGTGGGGGGACTCCTTGACGGAGTTGAGATTGTGCACGTTGCTGACCGCCTCGATGTTGGGGAGGATGCAGGTGCTCACCATGAGCGCAAAGAGGTGGACGGCCACCAGCACCGTTGTGCAGGCGCTGAAGGCGATCAGGAGCCCCGGCGGGTAATTGTGTTCGGTGTCCAGCTGGACTTCCACCATTGCCACCTGGAAAGGGGGAGAGGAGACAAGAGGAGGGGGTCAAGGGGGGGTAGGACCATCGGCAGCCACAGGCCACAATAACTACGTACATTCCTTCTAGCGAAGGTCATAGCCTTCACGTCCTGCCCCTGCACGTCTTAAGTTATGCATCTATAGCAATTCCTTGCGCGCTTGCTTGGTTAGGGACCAGAGCACGAATGCAAGTCAAAAAGAGATAAACGTCAAGGCAGAGTCTTATTTAGCTTGCAAATTTATATTGGCCAGGAAAAACATCAATAACCCACTATGTAATGCATGCAAATGTCTGCCAAACCTAAACAAACAGAAATAAAAGAAAAGTAAACATGAGAACATTGATGAACTTTCTGGAAGGTTGGATGAAACAGGACGAAAGAGGAAAGCCAGTGGACAAAATTTGCAATGTGGCAGGACAAAGTTCCAAACAACACAGTCCCGGAACGTGCTGGAATCCCTAGCATGTGTGCACTGCTGAAACAGAGACGCCTGCGTTGGCTCGGTCATGTTGTGAGAATGGATGATGGCCGGATCCCAAAGGATCTCCTCTATGGAGAACTCGTGCAAGGAAAGCGCCCTACAGGTAGACCACAGCTGCGATACAAGGACATCTGCAAGAGGGATCTGAAGGCCTTAGGGATGGACCTCAACAGGTGGGAAACCCTGGCCTCTGAGAGGCCCGCTTGGAGGCAGGCTGTGCAGCAAGGCCTTTCCCAGTTTGAAGAGACACTTGGCCAACAGACTGAGGCAAAGAAGGAAGGCCCATAGCCAGGGAGACAGACCAGGGACAGACTGCACTTGCTCCCGGTGTGGAAGGGATTGTCACTCCCGGATTGGCCTTTTCAGCCACACTAGACGCTGTGCCAGAACCACCTTTCAGAGCGCGATACCAGAGTCTTTCGAGACTGAAGGTTGCCAACAACAATAACTGAAAATGGCTGAAAGAGGAAAGCGATGGCCTCGGCTGTAAAATACAAAGTGCTTATATGAGACCTCCATGCACACAGGAAGTCTGCCTCTGAATCCCAAAAACTGTGGACAACAGGGCAGGACTGCTGACTTCACGCACTGCTCATCAGTGCTCACAGACCCTTTTGGGGGGAAAAGACCCTGGACCAGACAAGCCTTTGTTCTGATCTAGCAGGGAGCCAAGGTTCTTCTGGGTGTAAAGCTGCTTAGCTCCAGCAAGGTGGCTGCAACTTGCACCTCCGACCATGTGAGACTGCCCAGGGCATGTGTTGGTCCATCCAGTCAAATACTCTACCCTGATGAACAGAGGCTGTCCAGGGTTAAGGGACTGGTCTTTCCCAGGCCATGCCATATGATGCTTTTGTCAAAAGCTGTCAAAAACAGAACACAGGATAACCTGCAGACCAAACAGGGGTTCCCCTATCCTTCCCTAAGCACTTTGCGCCCACCCCCTTTCAGTGAAACTTGCTCCCTAGTAAATGTGCGTGGAAGGATGATTATAGTGCCATCCATTTACAGTGAGGACTCTGTCCTGAGGAGCTTACAATCTAAATACTGACACGAGAGAGACAAGAGTAAAGAGAAGGGAAATGGGTTGATGGGACAAACATGCAATTATTTCAATTACATGTACTTAAGCGAAGAACTGCCTAAGAGCTGCCCAGGGGCCTAATCCTATCCAACCTTCCAGGGCCAATGGGGCCAGGCCCGCAGCCAGGATTCTAGAGGTTGGGGGGGGCGACTATTTTTTCAAGGGGGGCAATGATGTCAGGTATCTATACTGGTGGGCAAAATGAAAGGATAAGTCTGGAGAAACATCAAATACCCGAAACTCCCCCATATTTCATGAAGAAGAGAAAATAATTTGGGTTGTTTTTTTTGAAAGATGCATTCATTATCTGTAAAGCCATGTAACAATAATTTGCATAGAATAAATGCATCTCTGCATGCAATGTAAAATGTATTGCCTAAGAAATAACATGCAACATATCCTTTCATATACACACCAGTGCAATACACAGGCCTGCAACCCTGTAAAAGTAAAACATATCACTGTGACGCAGGTAGTATTTACTTGTATTGAAAGTGCCTATTTAACACCTATAGCGCCTATCTAGCACCTATGTGACACCTATATAATGCCTATCTAGCACCTATCTGATGTCTATCTAGCGCCTATCTAACACCTATTTAACATTTATATAATGCCTATCTAGCACCTATGCAACACCTATCTAGCACCTACATAGCACTTACATAGCACCTATCTAGCACCTGTATAGCGCCTATCTAGTGCCTATGCAACACCTATCTAGCACCTATCTAGTGCCTATCTAACACCTATATAATACCTATCTAGCAACTATTTAACACCTATTTAGCACCTATCTAATGCCTATCTAGTGCCTATGCAACACCTATCTAGCACCTGTAGAGCGCCTAACACCTACATAACACCTATTTAACGCCTGTCTAGCGCCTACATAACACCTATAACACCTGTAGCGCCTACATAACACCTATATAACACTTGTCTAGCGCCTACATAACACCTATATAATGCCTATATAGCGCCTAAACACCTATTTAATGCCTATCTAGCACCTATCTAACCTATATAATGCCTGTCTAACACCTACATAATACCTCTTTAACACCTACATAGTGCCTACCTAGCACCTAACACCTATCTAGCGCCTATCTAGCACCTACATACCTATCTAACACCTATATAGTGCCTACATACCTATTTAACACCTATAGAGAGGGGGCAGGGTGACCTGAGGTCATAATTTCCAAGGAGCCCCCCAGGACCCTTTTCTACACACACATGCACTCTTCTTTCTCTGCCCAATCCCTGCCAGAAGCACCAGCCTCTTCCTTCCTGTGCACAAAAAATGTGGCCAAAAGGGCTTCAAATCACCCCCAACTGACGCCAGATTAGATAAAGAGGACAGGTTTGGAAAAAATGCTAGGTGGCAAACTGCTGGTTCAGGCCCCCCCTGGCCCCCCCAGCTACCGTCCTGAATGGGGCATGAGCTGAATCCTACAGTGGGGGACTAATCACAGCGGCCTCCTCAAGGAAGGGGAATGCTTGTTCCCTTACCTCAGGGCTGCACTGCAGCTGCACCTGCCCTGGAAAATTGGATAGGATTTGGCCCTAAGTTAGAGAACTAGGCTGCAATCCTAACCACACTTTCTTGAGAGTAAGCCCCATTGAACAAAATAGGACTTACTTCTGAGTAGACCTGGTTAGGATTGTGCCCTTAGTTGAGGAAAGAACTGCCCAAATCAGAGAGTGAGCAAAATCTGTGTATATACCAAACTGCATAATTCTTGGGGCAGAATTTTTAACTGAGGCATGGACGCACAAAAGAAAAGCACAGTTCCCCCAAAGATAATCGGGGAATTTGCAATGGAATAAGACCCACCTTTCTGGTGCAAGGGCAACAGTTCTACCCCCCCCATTGGCTTGGGTTACAAGGCCACTGTATCTGGTTACTTAACCTCCAACAGGGCTCCTGCATTAAAAACAGAAGAGGAAGAGCTTTGCCCACATCCTCTTCGCACAACCAAGGGCTGTCTCTGTCCCAAAGCACGGTCTTAATAGTCAAGGTTAAAGAGAGAATAGCTTTTCCTTTGAAGGAGACTGGCGCCTCTGCCAGCAGCTTGCCATGGCTCCGGCTCTCTTCCTGTTGGGACAATGCAGTATTATTCTTCCACACTCCAGTTGGCACAATGCGGCCTCCCAGCCAGGAATCCCAGCCAAGGGAAAGGAACGACCCAGCACAGCGTTCTGAGAATGCTCTCGGACAGAAGCACTTGCCGAGGCCTCCGACCAAAGCCAGAATAACTTCTCTTGTGGGGGGGAGGGGGTCGACTGCAGAGTGCAAACTGGAAGTGCACTGGCCGGGAACCAAGAAAGCCCTTTCCCCACCACAAGGGCTGACTGGCCATTGCAGGAAATGCACAGGAAGTCAGAGCTCAAAAATGAAGCAAGGAGACTCATGGATAAGGAGGTGCTTGTTTCACAAAGTGGTACAGAAAATGTACGCTATTCACAGTGTCAAAGAATACGGACAAATCTCCTTTCTATGGGTTGGATTACTCGGCACCCATAGATGAACTGGAGCCTGTTCCCCTTTAGGCCAATAAGGACCAACAGGAGAGACTGCTACTTAATCGAGCTTAGCTCACATTGTGCTTTAATAGAGAGGAGAGCTGCATGATTTACAGTACAATCCCTGCGCTTTTACCAGGGAACAAGTCCCAGTAATTTGCTCCCAGTAATAGGGCTTACTCCCTAGTTCACATGGTTAGGACTGCAGCTTTTCATCAGTAAATTAGTTGACAGTGCAATACTAGGCATGTCTACTCAGAAGCAAGCTGAATTTAACAGGATTTCCCCTCATAGGACTGCAGCTGCAATTCTAATGCAAATGACAATTAAAAAAAAATAGATGCCTTGTTTTAGATGCCAATGGCCTTGTTTTAGCCTGCTCACTTTTGTTCCTTAAATGTCACAGTCACATTCTCCCACGCTCCTTTCCATATCTCAGAATGGCACCTAAGCTGAGATCTGGGGTGGAAACTTACAAGCCAAGGCACTGATGAACCAATTAACCTCGTGAAAAAGGTCAGCGATTAGCCATCTGAGCCAGCATTCTCGAACCGGCCCAGTGGAGAGACACAGGAACCACCAGTTTAAGTAATTTTGCAGCAAAAACCCTGCTAATTGACACTGTTTCGGAACCTGTTCTTCAGACCTGGACGTTTCCCATATGCTGTACTGCAACTCGCTTCTGTTGGGTTACTTAATTTATTCTTAAAAAAAAAAAAATTGAACTTGTGTGCATCCCTCCACGCCTATTTTTAAACTGGAAGGCTCACAGCATAGTGACTAACTGCACGACAGAATGAACGCCAGCTCAGAAATAAGTCCCAGGGAGTTCAATGGGACTTACCTGGAAGTCAGTGCATACTGGATTGCAAGCTAAGAGATTGAGCTGCAAAGTAGCACTTCCCCAGGTCTAACTGCACCTCTGCCATGAACGCACTGCAAGGCCTTGACAAGCCACTCCCTCTCGGCCTCAGTCTTCTCCATCTGCAAGATGGGGATAATACCACCTAACAGGATTATTGTATGGACTAGAGCAAGATAGAGCACCAGTGTACTATAGTGATTAGTGTTTTGGACCAGGAAGCTCAAATCACCTCTCAGCCATGAAGCTTACAGGTGATTTGATTACAGGGTGACCTTGGGCTAACTCTTAGCCTTGCCTACTTCACAGGGCTGTTGTGAAGATTAAAAAAAAAAAGGAGGGGGAAGAGTCACCATTCAGAATATACCACTCTGAGCTCCTTTGGGAAAGGGCAAATACGTAAATATGTGAATGAATGGAAAAGGATAGGACATAAACGTTTAAGTCAATAATATTAAGGAAACATAATTTGGGTGCAACTTTCTTTTATGGCACCCCTGTGGGTTTTTCAGAGCCTGCTCCCAAGTAGCCCCCACAAAACTAATCAGATCACGGCGAAACAGGCAGAGCCACTGCAGCTGTCAGGCAGCTCACTTGCCGCTTGCGCACCCAGGGGGCACCCTAATGTGCTCTGAAGTGCCCGCACGGCCGTGCAATTAGAGGGCTCTGCTCTAGAGGCGTCACATGTTGCGCACAGCCAGGTCCTGCTCACCAGCTGCCAGTCACTCAAGCCGACGTGAGCCGCCTCTGAAGATCCACGGCCTGTTTTTAGCCACCAAAGAGCAGTTGACATTTATCAGGCTACTGGCAGGCTGCGGTGAGCAGGAAGAAACAGCATCTGCTTTGAACCTAAGAGCAGCAACATTCAAAGACCTGGTCCAGGTTTGAGTCTGATTCTGCAATACAACAGGCCAGTCTCCTAAAAAGTGGTCCAGATAAGCACAGGCAACAATTCACAATGGGTGGCAACAAGCTCCTTTAATGCTAAGTTAATGAACTTGGAAAAGCTCAAGACCACCTGTGAGGGTGTTAAATTTGGCCCCCTATACCTTCCTTCCATTTAGGGTTTGCAAGCTAGTGGCTATTAAAAGAGTTGAGGAAACTTTAAGTAGTGGACTGCTGCCAGTGTAGCACAAATACCTTTAAAATAAATAAGGCATTTGTTTTTTAATAGTTGCTGTTACTTTGTTTATTTCTGTGGCATTTTTTAAATGCTGCAAATGAAGGCTGAGCCTGGCATTTCAGGAAAAAAGCCAGAGAAGAGCCAGCCAGTGAATCATCTGCATTTACTGAAACCTGACCCAATTAAAAAGTATGTAATTCCAAACTAGTTTTTGAAGCGAATGTCATTTTTTCACAACAGCTGATTTGCTTTTGCCCTTGACAAAATAAAGATCTTCTTCTGCACAGCACTTTTTGAACATTCAAAAATGCTTCACGGTGATGTCACCCACAGAACAACCCTGTAAAACAAATTATTCCCAAATTACAGATAGGGAAGACTGATGACAAGTAGGAGCCATTTGCCGAGGACCTGACAAGTGAATTCATGGCAGAGATAAGATTCAAATTTGCAGCTGAGTTTCTTAGCCACAGCACTATCAAACGTGTTGACAAGCAGCTTTTTCGATGCTTGAAAAAAATACTTGACACATCTATTGCCCAAATTTCTTCTGACCATTCAAATGCAGAATCCCAACTGAACTGCAGATTAAATTCAAAATTCCTTATCCTGGTCTTTACAAAAGCTCCATAAAGAGGGCTGGTACTATTATCCCATACTGCAGGTGGAAAGGCTGAGACAGAATGAAAGCAGCCTGCTTTATAGTAGCAGAGTGAACTGGGGGCAAGATTGGAACTGGGGGTTTCCAGGCTCCAGAGCTCATGCTTTGAGGGCCCAATCCTATCCAACTTTGCAGTGCTGATGCAGCTGCAATGCAACCCTGAGATAACGGTCCTTTATCCCAAGGAGGCCTCCATGACTCCCTTTAACGAAGGATGCGGTGCTCACCCCACTGGCATGGCTCCTTCTGCACTGGAAATTTGGATAGGATTGGACCCTCAGCCTCTAAGAACATAATGTTCTTATGTGGATGCATCCACTCTGTCCATCCCTCTGTGCTGCAGCAGCTCCCATGTAGAGCAGCCCAGGTCTGACACTTGCACAGAATCTGGGACTGCAAGACGGACATTTAACATCCAACAGTGTCTGGTGCTGCTTCTGCTCTTATTCCCTTGAGCCCAACACTTGTTCGCCACAGTTGTAGAATGAATTTGCTCTGTTTTTCCTTCCCTGCCCTAAAATGGATGTTGAGAAGTTATGCCACCCTCCCAGGAATAAACCCCCCCCCATTGGAAGGCTTTGCCATGGCTCAGTCACACCTGTAAATGCAAGCTATACAAGAACGCCTTCTTCATAAGGGCCAGTGCCACACACCAGTTAAGAACCTAAGGGCGCAATCCTAACCCCTTATGTCAGTGCTTTCCAGCACTGACTTAAGGGCAATGCAGCTCTGGGGTAAGGGAACAAACATTCCCTTACTTAGAGGAGGCCTCTGTGAGTGACACCCAACTGCAAGAAGCAGCACATGTCCCATTGGCATCGCTAGGCTAGTGCTGGAAAGCACTGACATAAGGGACTAGGATTGCACCCTAAGATGACCAGGATGCAGGTCTCTGGTTGTCTGGTGTGCTCCCTGAGGTTTTTGGTGGGCCACTGTGAGATACAGGAAGCTGGACTGGCTGGGCCTATGGCCTGATTCAGCAGGACTGATCTTGGAAGCTAAGCAGGGTCAGACCTGGTTAGTACTTGGATGGGAGACCGCCTGGGAATACCGGGTGCTGTAGGCTTATACCACAGTCTTTCGAGACTGAAGGTTGCCAACCAACCAACTTCTCATGTTCTTATGAGCAGCCTGCATTCAAAATTAGCTTTGAGGACAAATGCCCTAGGCAGCCTTAGGTAAGCCTTCTGCAGCCTCAGGCCCTCCACAATCTGCAAAGAATAGCTAAAAAAACTGATTGTTTTTAGAGGCCAATCTCCCCACCAGAAACAAGATTCATGAGCATAATCTTTTGGCTTTGTTCACATGCATTCTCTCTGTTCCTCCATGTAAACGGCACTTCAGCAAAAACAAAGGAGCATAAACATTTAAGCACAAATATAAACTCATTATGCCAGACTCCCAAATAGTGGGACGCCAGGCTCCCAAAATATCTGCACCCCACAGCGATTAGCTGCCAACCACCCACAGGCAAAGTAGGTGAGGGCAGAGATTGTCTTAGCAAATCACACATTCCTGCCTCACCAGTGCATCTGGGAAGGGTAAACATTCTGCAGAGAAGGAACATGGTTACATTCAGTGATCACAGCCAGCAAGCCTCTTTAGTGCAGAGGAACCCTGAAAATCCATTCACAAAAAGTTGCTAGTCCACAAGAATTCCTACTAGCTTTACTATCTCCATTGAACCACATTAAGAACAATTTTTATTTGTCTTTAGTGAATGGTTATGTTTTTTCTGCCTTGGTTTTACTGAGGGTTGGCCTAAGTCAAATATTAACTGATCACCTTGTATTTGATGGTAGTCAAATGTTTCATGAAGTCAAGAATGCCACCATGCTGCTTCAGCCCAGCTGTAACAGGAAACCAGTTTCCCGTTATGCAAATACGTTCCTGAGCTCACATGGTTCCTCCTCCCCATACCTCCTAGGCTCTATCACAGAGCTGCAATGTCAATACCAGTTTCTATAAACCACAATTCCATGGTCACACAATGCCAGAAACCATAGTAGAACCCTGGCTTCCAAATTAGGACATGAAGCCAACTTCAAACTCTGGTTTGGTGGCTTAAGCTACACCATGGTTCCTGGCTTTGACAAGACTCAGTTTAAATAAGCCCCAGATAGTGACATCACAGCTCTGCCCTGGAAACTAGGAGGTGAGGAGGGGGAGTGCATACTTTCAGGGTTAGAAGCTGCAATAGTGTAGTGGGAAACCATGGCTGGTCTGAACCATTATGCAGGTAGAAATTTCTTCCACTTGTTTACAAGGGCAGAGTAAAGGTCACTTTCCACCAGTGGCAAATTTGATCATATGGATGAAGGTGAAAACATCAACTCAGGGAGATGATGATGCCCTGAGCCTGTCTGCTTTAGTTCTGGGTTTCATTGCATTTTCTTTAAACTTCACAACTCTGGGTTGACCCTGCTGTTTCCAGGATAAAAGCAAAAGAACTTTTTCCCCAGGGTATTGTCCGCATTGAGAAAACCCTCATGTAACACTGCGAACAGTTACTAATACTTAAAATTGACTTCACAACAGTTAATGAGTTTGGTTTCCCCCCATCAATAGGAGTGTCTTCCATTGTTCTAATACACTCCCTGCTTTTAAAAATACTTGACCACTGCAGGAAAACATGTGACCAGATGTTTGGCTTCCCTGATATATTCCTGCATCTACAAAAGCACTGTCAAACTCACATATCTGACTATGGTCTCCCCAGAAGATGATAAAAACCATTTGTTGTTTTTTTTTTGGGGGGGGGGAGTCAGCTGGGGTTTATCTTCCCTTAATTTTAGGCCATCTGTTATTCTTCCCCCACATGAACACTGCCCCTCTCAGTGTTTGTATGAAGCACAGCATTGTAGCGGACAGAAACCATAGACTCATCTGGGAGGAAAGTAAGGGTTGCAGAGGGGAGTGGAGTGGGTCCACTCCACTCACTCCTTGCCCCATTAAGGACCAGGTGTCATCACCTCTGGGATCCTGTTTCTCACTCTGCACTCCATCCACACTTGCCTGGAAGTAAGCCCCATTGAGTAGGTGTGCATAGGAGCAGACTCTTGGTAACCCTCCAGTGTGACCGAGGACTGAAAACAGGCTTCCACAGACGCACACAAAACTCTGCTTGGTTCCTTGCAAGTGTATCTGCTCCTTGCTTTTGAAATCTGTTGAGACCGAGCAGGGGATTTTTTGGGGGTGGGGGGTGGGTTTGAACAGATGCAAGCCACTGGCAACAGTTTGGACAGAAGATCTGCAGAGGGCTATGCACATCAAGGCAAACGGTGTTTGACCAAGCGGGGTGGGCAAGTCCCTGCCCCAAGGAGGCCACAGTCTAGAAAAGAACAAGTCAGGAGAAAAAAGGGCTGGAGACGGGGGGGGGCAGTTATTTCATGGAGGGGGGCCCAGAAAGAAAGTGCTGGGATCCCAAGCTGCACGAGTGCAACTCTGGGCGCGTCTACTCAGAGGCAAGCCTCAGGAGAGTCAGTGGGGCTTACTCCCAGCTCAACGTGGCTAGGGGGTGGCAGCCGGGCTCTCTTTTTCCGAGCTGCAACAGTGGCCACTTCCCCACCGGGCAGTTTCCTTGTGCTCCTTACAACAGCCCTGCAGGGTAGGCCCGCACCCTTAGCCCCCCCAGTGAAAGTCGGTGGGGGGGGTGGAGCTAGCACGGGGGCACCTTCCTTGGGAGCGAGCTGCCCCCGCAGGCCTGAGCGCCCACTCCTGGGCAGGTCTCCTCGGAAGCCGCTCCCAGCGCCCGCAGGGCAGGGGTCCCCCTCCCTCCCCGCGCGGGGCTCACCATGGCGAAGCCGGAGAGCAGGGCCGAGGTGCGGCTGGAGGCCTTGAGCTTGGCGCGGCTGAGGTAGAGCTTGCGCCAGGACAGCGCCTGCATGGAGTGCTCGTTCAGGCTCATGGGCTCCGCGGGCGGCCGCGCCGGGGCACCCCGGCCCGCCCTGCCCTGCCCTCCTCTCCTCCTCGCAGCCGCCGCAGCCCTTCCGCGCGCCCAACCGCTCGCCAGCCAGCCGGCCGGTGCGCCTCGCCCGCCCGCCCGCTGCCGAGCACCTCCCTCCTCCAGGGCCGGATGCTGCCCCCCGGCGAGGGGGAGGCGCTGCCCCGCCCCGCAGCCGCAGGAGGCGCCGCCGCCAGGCCAGCCAGCCAGCCAGCAGCAGCCCGCGCTCCGGCCGTGCGCCTTTACGCACCGCGCGCCTTGACGCCCCGCCCCGCCCCAGCGCCGCTGTCGGGGCTTCTCCCCAGCGAAGGGTCTCGGCGACTGGGGTTGGGCCAAGAGGCGGAGCCTCCTCTGGCCCGGAATCCGGGCTCCTGGGGAGGGAGTGGCCGCCACACTTGCCCGCGAGTAAGCCCCACTGACTCCAATGGCACCGGCTTCTGAGGAGACGCGCCCAGGATTGAGCTGTCCTTCAGCACCCCCTTCAGGAGGGGAGAAATGGAGCTGGGTGCTGGACCCAGCCAGGGCTGCCCAAGGAGCTGGGGGCTCTTTGGGCGATGGGCAGCTCCCTCCCAAAGCCAGGGGTGCCCTCTTCCCATCACTGTATTCTGGAACCCCAGATGTCCCCTTTCATTCCACCTGTCAGTTTTGAGGTGATCTCATTGCTGATCTCTGCCTTCAGTGGCCCCACCGGCAATGGGGGTCACAGGAGGCCCTTTGGGGCCCCTGGAATCTTGGTCACACCCTTTTGCCAGAGCGGAGGCAAATCTGTGGGGCCTGGCACAGTGTGGGAGGGGAGCTGGCAAGCTATGTTTGGGGCTGGGGGGCTTGCTAGGACCGAACTTGGCATTGCTTCTGTGCGTGCGCACATCACTGCCACTTTATATCTGGGCACCGTGAGCATGTTTGCAAACCAACAACTTATCAAAAAGGCACCAGAGACCTCTCCTTCAAATAAAAGTTACTCTCTTGGGGATGTGGCCCTGGCCCCTTATTCCAAAACCCACTGGGGCAGATTGCAAGTAGAGGGATCGTCTATCCCAGTGGCTCTCAAACTTTTAGCATCTGGACCCACTTTTTAGAATGCAAATTTTTCAGTACCCGCCGGAAGTGATGTCATGACTGGAAGTGACATCATCATGCAGGGCAATTTTTAACAATCCTAGGCTGCAATCCAACCCACACTTACCCAGGAGTAAGTCCCATTTACTATCTTTGTTTAAAGCATATGCATAGTGGCCTGTTAAACATATAATAATAATAATAATAATAATAATAATAATAATAATAATAATAATAAACAACTTTATTTATACCCTGCCCTTCTCCCCAAAGGGACCCAGGGTGGCATATAGAGCTGTATAGGGCGGCATATATAGACATATATAGACATATAGAGCTGTATCATTTCCCCTGATGCAGTCACATACCATGGTAGCATCAAGTCTAATATATTAAAAATAAAATACTTAAATGAATGAGAACCCACCTGAAATTGGCTCATAGGTGGGTCCTAACCTACAGTTTGAGAAATATTGGTCTATCCTGCTTTGCAGGACATCCCCTGCAAATTGCCAGCAAGGACACTGCAGTTTTCTGCCTATCAGGAATCAGGTGACCCAAAGAACCAACAGGGTCAGCTCATCACGGCCTATAAACATTGAAAAAGAAAATGTTACGGTCAAGGAAATATTTCTACCTAAACCCAAATTCAAAACTCCTGGGGTAATTTATATGACAGGATCTTCATCAGGGTTGCAGCACCACCCCCTTGGAGATCTAAAATCAAGATCATTATTTTAAAAAGGGAGAGACTTCCATTAAGCATGTGCAAAGTGAGGTGGGTTTTTTTAAATTGCCTCTTGTGCATCTGGGATGAGGGTGTGTGGTTTCCAGCACCTCAAGACTTCTAGGAAGAGCCGGAAACACAAGCACAGGTGAGTTTGGAAACTGTTGCCTCCTTTAATAATGGGATTGCTGAATTTAAACCGAATAATGGTTGGCAACCTTCAGTCTCGAAAGACTATGGTATAAGCCTACAGCACCGGGGGTATTAAATGAAATTAAATGATTTACATTCATTGTATAAAATATTATTATTAATAATACCATACAGCTTTTCAGCCACAACAAAACAATTCACAAAGCATTCTGCATAGCAAAATACTAATGCTAAATAAACTTTTAAAAACACACAGAAGAAATACCAGCAAACAGCCATTGAAAGGTATGCGTAATAATTATGTTTTATTCACATGCAAATGTGATCAACACTCAGATGACACACACACACACACCCCAGATTATTTTCCAAGAGGCCACACAACACATCCAAGCCCCAGAAGCCCATGGAATGTGCAAGGAGGCGCTGAAGTGTAAACACCCAGACTTGGGTGGGTGCCCCCCACATTGTTTAGGGGCCCGGAGCTCACCTCTGGGTTGCACACAATTTCAGGGTCATGACTTGAAGGCCCAAGAAGCTGGCAGCCAACTGGTGGGTCAGTTTCTGGAGAGGAGGCCCTCCTGTAATCCTCACCCTGCCATCCCCAAGGAAGGAAGGGGGGGCTAGACCTGTAAGAAAAAACATCAGTGGATCACCTGGTCAGCTCTCTCTGGAAAAGAGCCCCCATGCATGAAACTCCACGTGAAAGGGACATGAGAAATCTGCCAGCCTTCCAGGTGCAGCCAGACCCTTGGCAAGGGTAACTGGGCAGCTGCTGCCTGGCACTAAGAGTCTGATCCTATGCATGCCTACCCAGAAGTAAATCTGGGGGGGGGCGCCTGGAGCAGTATCCCTCGCCCCCAGTACAGGAAGAGGCAGTTTCTGGAGAGGTAAGTGCAGCTCTGTCTCCCCCCCCCCCGCTTCCTGGGTCTCCCTGCCAGCCCTGTCTCCCCCCCAGCCTGGGCTTCCCCCCGTCAGATGCCCAGCATCACCTGCCAGTCCCGATCTTGCCCCCCAGCCCCATGCCCTGTTCTGCCCCCCCTCCTCCTGGGTCTCCCTGCCAACCTGCCTTCCTCCCCCCAGCCTGGGCTCCCCCCCCCGTCAGATGCCCAGCATCACCTGCCAGTCCTGATCTTGCCCCCCAGCCCCATGCCCTGCTCTGCCCCCCCCGGGTCTCCCTGCCAACCTGCCTCTCCCCCCCGCCTGGGCTTCCCCCCGTCAGATGCCCAGCATCACCTGCCCGTCCCGATCTTGCCCCCCAGCCCCATGCCCTGCTCTGCCCCCCCCGGGTCTCCCTGCCAACCTGCCTCTCCCCCCCGCCTGGGCTTCCCCCCGTCAGATGCCCAGCATCACCTGCCCGTCCCGATCTTGCCCCCCAGCCCCATGCCCTGCTCTGCCCCCCCCGGGTCTCCCTGCCAACCTGCCTCTCCCCCCCGCCTGGGCTTCCCCCCGTCAGATGCCCAGCATCACCTGCCCGTCCCGATCTTGCCCCCCAGCCCCATGCCCTGCTCTGCCCCCCCCGGGTCTCCCTGCCAACCTGCCTCCCCCCCCCGCCTAGGCTTCCCCCCCCAGATGCCCAGCATCACCTGCCAGTCCCGATCTTGCCCCCCAGCCCCATGCCCTGCTCTGCCCCCCCCGGGTCTCCCTGCCAACCTGCCTCCCCCCCCCCGCCTAGGCTTCCCCCGTCAGATGCCCAGCATCACCTGCCCGTCCCGATCTTGCCCCCCAGCCCCATGCCCTGCTCTGCCCCCCCCGGGTCTCCCTGCCAACCTGCCTCTCCCCCCCGCCTGGGCTTCCCCCCGTCAGATGCCCAGCATCACCTGCCCGTCCCGATCTTGCCCCCCAGCCCCATGCCCTGCTCTGCCCCCCCCGGGTCTCCCTGCCAACCTGCCTCTCCCCCCCGCCTGGGCTTCCCCCCGTCAGATGCCCAGCATCACCTGCCCGTCCCGATCTTGCCCCCCAGCCCCATGCCCTGCTCTGCCCCCCCCGGGTCTCCCTGCCAACCTGCCTCTCCCCCCCGCCTGGGCTTCCCCCCGTCAGATGCCCAGCATCACCTGCCCGTCCCGATCTTGCCCCCCAGCCCCATGCCCTGCTCTGCCCCCCCCGGGTCTCCCTGCCAACCTGCCTCTCCCCCCCGCCTGGGCTTCCCCCCGTCAGATGCCCAGCATCACCTGCCCGTCCCGATCTTGCCCCCCAGCCCCATGCCCTGCTCTGCCCCCCCCGGGTCTCCCTGCCAACCTGCCTCTCCCCCCCGCCTGGGCTTCCCCCCGTCAGATGCCCAGCATCACCTGCCCGTCCCGATCTTGCCCCCCAGCCCCATGCCCTGCTCTGCCCCCCCCGGGTCTCCCTGCCAACCTGCCTCTCCCCCCCGCCTGGGCTCCCCCCCCTCAGATGCCCAGCATCACCTGCCCGTCCCGATCTTGCCCCCCAGCCCCATGCCCTGCTCTGCCCCCCCCGGGTCTCCCTGCCAACCTGCCTCTCCCCCCCGCCTGGGCTTCCCCCCGTCAGATGCCCAGCATCACCTGCCCGTCCCGATCTTGCCCCCCAGCCCCATGCCCTGCTCTGCCCCCCCCGGGTCTCCCTGCCAACCTGCCTCTCCCCCCCGCCTGGGCTTCCCCCCGTCAGATGCCCAGCATCACCTGCCCGTCCCGATCTTGCCCCCCAGCCCCATGCCCTGCTCTGCCCCCCCCGGGTCTCCCTGCCAACCTGCCTCCCCCCCCCGCCTAGGCTTCCCCCCCCAGATGCCCAGCATCACCTGCCAGTCCCGATCTTGCCCCCCAGCCCCATGCCCTGCTCTGCCCCCCCCGGGTCTCCCTGCCAACCTGCCTCCCCCCCCCCGCCTAGGCTTCCCCCCGTCAGATGCCCAGCATCACCTGCCCGTCCCGATCTTGCCCCCCAGCCCCATGCCCTGCTCTGCCCCCCCCGGGTCTCCCTGCCAACCTGCCTCTCCCCCCCGCCTGGGCTTCCCCCCGTCAGATGCCCAGCATCACCTGCCCGTCCCGATCTTGCCCCCCAGCCCCATGCCCTGCTCTGCCCCCCCCGGGTCTCCCTGCCAACCTGCCTCTCCCCCCCGCCTGGGCTCCCCCCCCTCAGATGCCCAGCATCACCTGCCCGTCCCGATCTTGCCCCCCAGCCCCATGCCCTGCTCTGCCCCCCCCGGGTCTCCCTGCCAACCTGCCTCTCCCCCCCGCCTGGGCTTCCCCCCGTCAGATGCCCAGCATCACCTGCCCGTCCCGATCTTGCCCCCCAGCCCCATGCCCTGCTCTGCCCCCCCCGGGTCTCCCTGCCAACCTGCCTCTCCCCCCCGCCTGGGCTTCCCCCCGTCAGATGCCCAGCATCACCTGCCCGTCCCGATCTTGCCCCCCAGCCCCATGCCCTGCTCTGCCCCCCCCGGGTCTCCCTGCCAACCTGCCTCCCCCCCCCGCCTAGGCTTCCCCCCCCAGATGCCCAGCATCACCTGCCAGTCCCGATCTTGCCCCCCAGCCCCATGCCCTGCTCTGCCCCCCCCGGGTCTCCCTGCC
This sequence comes from Tiliqua scincoides, assembly GCF_035046505.1. NCBI lineage: Eukaryota > Metazoa > Chordata > Lepidosauria > Squamata > Scincidae > Tiliqua > Tiliqua scincoides. The sequence continues at coordinate 14,257,309 of NC_089834.1, forward strand.
AACCTGCCTCCCCCCCCCCGCCTAGGCTTCCCCCGTCAGATGCCCAGCATCACCTGCCCGTCCCGATCTTGCCCCCCAGCCCATGCCCTGCTCTGTCTCCCTGCCCCCCACCCCGGACCAGCTGCCCAGCAGCCCCTGCCAGGGCACGGCTTGCCCAGCCCCCGCAGCGCCCCCCAGCCCAGCCCACCTGCAGCGGCGGCGGCGGCAGCAGCAGGAGCGCGGTGCCAGCCCGGCTTCCCCCGCGGCCCCCCCGGCCTTCCTCCGCCCCCAGTGTTTACGTTCCGGGCCGCGGAGGAGGAGGCCGGGCTGCCGACGCCTGCGCGCCCCGCTCGCCCCCTGGCCAGGCCGGCCGGTGATGCTCGCAGGGGCCTGGGCCGGAGCCGGAGGGAGCCCCCGCAGCCGCGCAGGGCAGCGCCGAGTCCGGGGGGCGCCTGGCGGGGCCGCGGCGGGCTGGAGGGGCTCTGCGGGCGCCCGGCCCCCCCGCCGCGCCCCCCCCGCCGGGCAGCAGCGCCGCGCAGCAGCCCCGGGCCGGGAGGGGCCGCGCACTGCCGCGAGATGCGCCTCCCCGGAGGATGGAGGCACAAGAGGAGCCCCGCGCGGCGGGGAGGAGGCTGGTGGGTACGCGCCCCCTGCCCGGCCGGTGCCGGGGCTGCTGCGGAGCGGGGGGGCGTGCGGGGCCCGGCGGGCTGGCAGCCGGGAGGGGCCCCGGCAGGGGGGCGGGAGACCCCAAGCACGTGCGCGCCGCCTCTTTTTGTGTGCGCTGCTCTGCTGCGGGGCTCCTGCCCCCCTCCCCCGGGCCTGCTGGCTCCTTCGGGGGGGGGCTTCGCTTTCTCCTGCCCCCCTCTCCTCCGGAGCCCCCGATCTGGCAGTCGGGACCCCCCCGCCCCCCAGTTTGCACGTGTGGATGCGCAGAGCGCGCACTTTGCCAGCGCCCCGGGGTCTTTATGCGGGCGGAGCGGGGTGGTGGGGGAGGGGGGAGGGAGGGGGCCCCCTCGTCCGGTGTTACATAATGCCCGAGTGTTGTTGCAAAGGCTGCTTCCGGTGTGACGAGGGAAACAGTTGCAGGCTGGCTGGCGGGGCGTGTGTTGTGCAGGCGTCTCCAGGAAACGCCAGCCAGGCAGGCAGGCCGACCCACTGCCCCCCCCCCCGCTCTGCACTGCCTGTGGGCCTGGGGGGTGCCTGCCTCCTGCACTGCCAGATCCCCTCCCCTCGGTCCCCAGACCCTTGCAGTGCACAGTGGAAAAGTCCCCTGATTTCAGGGGGGGGGCTGCTGCTGCCCCCCCCAAAGCTGCAGCCCTCCCTGGGTTTGCACGGGAGGAAAGGCCCTGGAGGGCTTGCTTCGGAGTAAGCATGGGGGGCGAGATTGCATGGCACCCGGGGTGCGAGCCTCTGTTCCTTGACTTGGCAATCTCAGCGGACCTGACTCCTGAGTAAACATGCAGAGACTGAAGGACCAGGGACTGGTGGAAAAAAAATGAGAAGGGCAGCCCTGGTTGACTCCCAGTATCCGAGTCCGTGCCATTCACATGTGCAGTCACAAAGGCTGTGAACTTGTGGGTTGGGGGTAAAAGTTACACCGGTTGTAACGTGCAAATCAGGGGTCTTTTTCCTGGCTCAGAGACACATGTGAGTTAGGCCCTGCCGCACGTATGAACGTGACTTTTGTGCACCTGCAATAAAGCTGTTTGCGATAAAGAAAAAACGTTTTGTTCTGCCTTTCCTGGCTGCGTCCCCCCCCTCACCTACACGCGTGTCCACAGGCATGTGTGTATGCGCTATGTGTGTATGTTTTTGGCCCTGTTGCAGCGATCCGTTGGCAGACAGCTGTATGACGAGAACGAGGACCTTTCCGACGTGGAGGAGATTGTCAGCGTCCGGGGTTTCAACCTGGAGGAGAAATTAAGGAGCAAAATGTATCGCGGGGATTTTGTCCGGCCCATGGAAGGCAAAGGTGAAGACCTGGGAGGTGATGGGCTTGGAGGTGCCGGGGCTGCCGACCGCTTTCCATGTGCAAATTGCAGGCCAAAGTTTGTATTTCCCGCCAGCATCCCCCATTCCAGGGGATCTGGTGACGAGGAGCGAGAGGGGAGGGCGAGGAGGAGGTGGCAGCAGCATCAACAATGAATGGGTGATTCACACAGTAGGGGAGCTGGCCAGGCAGAGACCCTCTGCAGATGCGCTTCTCGCTCTCTGCTTAGGGGCATGGCAGGGTTTCTCGCTTTCATTGTTGTCCATTTGCACACTGCGCTGGTACTTAACTGCAGTCTACAGGCGACAGCTGGGGAAGCATCCTACCCACCCAGGTGGATCCCATGTGGCCAGGAAAGCAGCCTTGCGGCACAGCCCATTACTGGCCTTCCCCCCCCTGTCCCCAAATTGGCGTGATTCTGTCCCCCCTCCCTTTCTTATTTAATCCGGAGTTGAGTTGCAAAGCTTGTTCCGGCCTTTCAGACGGGTTTACTGAATGTTGGGAATCAACACAATTGCCGCTCCTCAGGGCTGAGTTGGCATTATAAATTCCAGTAGGCATAAAACAGGATTATATATCTCATTCTCTGCCTCCCTTGGGGTTATGTGATTGGCCTCTGCCCTTTGAAAAGCATTTGGGTTCTAGATTTAATATAGTTTTATCGTTTATAGCCCCTGTGGCCTTAGTTTGCTAAAAGCAATTATTTATCATCGGTGTAGATAATTCTTAGTCTTTGCCTATTTCTCTTTCATAAGATGTAATATTTAATTGTTACTGTGCCTCTTCTGTGATCTCCTTGCCATCCTCATCCTACTTGTCACTCATGACCTGTATGTGCTTACATGGGGGATTAAGTCCCCCCCCCAAGTGGAACTGGACTCACTGCTGAGTAGGCATTCATGGGATTATGTTGTCTAAATTCTTTTTTAATTGGTTTAATTACAGGAAATTAAACTGGTAAAAGATATTAAAATTTGATTTTGTTGGCCTTTTAAATTAAATAGTTAAATGAAACATATTACTTAACAAAGATGTGCTTTGGGACCCAGAGGAGACTTAGATTGGGGGGCCTTCCTATATCTAGCCCACCTCCCTGGGTTATTGTAAAGGTAAAACAAAGTAGGAGTGGAATCCATTTAGCTCTTTGAAGGATGATCAGGGTAAAAATGCAATAAATTAATAGCTTAAAATAAATAATAAACATAGAGTGACTTACAATAAACAAAGAAAAGCTGTCACTCCTTCTTAGAATGTTAAAAGCCACCTTAAAGTATCATTTCTCCTTCTCTATGACAGTCCCCAAGCAAAAATAACCTTTAAAACAAACAAAGCCACAGCTGTTTCCTGCACTTGTAGCGCCGAATTAAATTCTGCTCTCATCGTTGCAAATCTTATTTACTTTATTTAAATGTATTTTATCCGTTAGTTAAAAGGCAAACATTGAGTCATTTTTAGAGTCCTAATAATTACCTTTGGGAAAGTGCTTTCAGGGGTTGCAATTGGAATTTTCTGGGATGAAATCTTGCCTCTGCCATGAATACTCAACTAGTGCCTCAGTCTTCCCCATCGGCAATACGGCCATTGTGTTGGGTGAGCGGTTGTAAGGACAGTATCAAGAATAATACGTGAGAGATGCTGTGCTTATTCAAAGTGCTATATAAATGTAATGTATTATTATTTCATATTCTAGTTGTCTTTGATTGTCCCACTTCGCCCAATGATCTCTTGTTTCTTCTTCCATGACGGAGCTCAAGGCAGTGTATGTGGTGTTCCAGGTAGTCCTCCATCTAGGTGCTGCCCAGATCCAGTACCATTAGCTTAAGCAAACTGGGACGTCCAGACCTTGTCCTGAGCGAATCGAATACAAACATTCATTGAGAGAGAGAGAGAGAGAGAATTAAATAAGTATTATTTAGCAAATAACAGAATGGAACCTTTCCCCTGCAGAAAGGAAAGAGAGACAGTAGAAAAAAAATTGTATGACAGTGTATAATTAACTTAGAGAACTCATTGTCACATGCCAGTGGCTTATAAAGGGGCTTGAGCTAATAGGGAAGGAGAGGTGGCTATTAGCTATGACAGTTGAAAGGAACTTCCAGGTTCAGAGATAGTGTACCTGTAAATGTCAGGCTATTTGGTGGAGGAGGATGACTGGTGTGTGTGTGTGTGAGCAGTTTGTTGGCCAATGTATGAAATAAGATGGTAACTCTTCCAACTGGGCTGTTACTTACATCTTTTTCTTCTTCTCATTTTTCAACCAGATTTCACTTTTGAGTATGTACAGCAAGAAGCACTCAGAATCCCCCTCATCTTCAGAAGTAAGGATGGACTGGGAATTAAGTAAGATAGTACTCTTTAACGTCTAATAATATATGTTTATTTAAATTGGATGCATAGCCTACCCCCTCTCAAGGGCCTGGGGAGGGCAAGAAGGTTTTAACTGCTCTGCCGTGCCTCTTGCCATGAAGGCCTCTTGGAATGAACAGAATCTCCCAGTGGTTCTGGAAGGCACTCAGTCTCGGGCTTTAGTGAACCTCCACAAGCTGACAAGACCTCCCAAGCTGAGGGAGAGTGTCATGAATAGGTACAGTTTAGGCCTAGGTTAGCACGTGAAGCCTGAACCAAACTAAGTCGGTAACCGAGAAGTGCTAGCAGTTCCTAGCTGCAAGAACGTGAGTAGACAAACACAAAGATTGTTGTCTCTCCTCTGCTGGCCAGAAAGGACAGACAACAAGAATTACAACCCCTTGGAATGTTTAACACCTCAGTAGAATGAGGGGCGCCTGATCCAGCGAATGGAATGCAGCTGTGGATCTTCAGTTGGGAGGGGTAAGAACTAGGAGGGCTGGCAACCAGACCCACTCCGAGAAGGTTCTGTCCTCCAAAGTTCTGATTGGACAGTCTAAATAAGTATGAAGGGACCTCAGCACTATTAGCATAAGAAGCATACTAATGAGTGCCCCAAGGGGTGTGTCCGCTTCTTGGGCAGAGTTTTTGGGCGCAACATCCTGCACGCTTGTGAGCTCCATTGTCCACCATGGGCACCTGGCCTCACAGGTAGCCTGCAGCTAAGAGATCTACAAGAGTAACTGACCCAGGTGAGAGATAGGGATTAATAGAGATAGCCAGCTAGCTTTGTTATTTTATTGCTGATATGTTTCCTAGATGTTTATGCCTCTAGCACGTAACCTGATGTACTTAATAAACTAAAATCTCTTTTACCAAGTTGTTTCATTGCCTGTTGGGACAAAGGTTCAGAATCCTGCCTAGCCGTTCAGCAAGCTACCAAGTGCTCACTGAGGTCTAGTAACTTGAGGACTGAAGCTTTAACTGGAGAAAGAGCTTAGTGCCTGCAAGGGATAGAGTTAAGCCTAGAGGGTCTCAGTGTCCCTGGACTGAGGCACTGGCACATACAGGGTGGTGGCAGTACTACTGGGCAGGGGGAAGCATTGAGGGCTTTAGGGTTCAAGAACCAAGAACACTGAGCACCCCAAACCCGCCTAAGTTTGCGACAGAGGGGCACTGAGAACATGTGTGTGCGTCTCCCTCTATCTGGAATAGCAAAATGCCACTTAGGGTTCACCTCCCTGTAGTGGGAAATATTTCATGACTTAGAGCAATGTCATGTTGCATTCCATGAAACTGGGATTTCTAATCGTGCTACTGAGCCTTTAAGAAGGGAAATTCTTAAAGGTACAGTTGCAGGGAAAATTCTTCCCTAGGACCAGCAGCATGAAATGACCTTGTATAGAGAAACACATTAAAAGACAGCGCAGTGTTTTGGCGGCTGCTGGCCTTGTAGCCAGAAACATAGCCGACAAGCTCAGAGATAATGCACATCTTTCTGGTCACCAGATTTGGGGAGCTAACAAAATGGGGTGGGTGTCCTTATCACACTCTGCCTTGTCTGTGTTATCTGCCAGCCTCAATCAGGCAGACCAATTGATGGGGAAAAGCAGAGCAACTCAGGATTTTAGTTCTCGTGTTAATTTCCTCCTGCCTGTTCTGGCTCTTTAAATTCGGTGGTTTTCATGAACAAATGGTGTTTAACGTGATTTTTGTTTTCTTTTGCTAATTGCAGGATGCCAAACTCAGATTTTACTGTGCGAGATGTGAAGCTGCTCGTGGGTAAGTCGCCTTTGAAATTTGCTGTTGAGCATAGAGACGGACCAGCTGCTTTTGAAACAGGAGTTCACTCTCTTGGAGAAGCATCTAAAGGAGTTTGCGTTCTAAAACCAATAGCCCACACAATTTTTTACTAGTCTGTGTGCCCACAAAAACAAACAAAAAAAACTCTCCTACTTTTCACACACTTTCCTCTGGTTGCCAAGAGGCTATTTTTGCTTATCATAGACCAGTGATTTTCAATGCTTTTCTTCGATTGGCACGTTGACCTCAATGGTCTTTGCCTCTTGTGAAGTTCCGGCTTCTGGAAGACTCTTCTAAGAGCTGGCGGAGGAAGAGAACCGGGCAATTTGTTACTACAGACAGTTGCCCTTGAAATAGGGCTGCAGAACTCAGCAAAGATTTTCAGCAATTTTCAACCACTGTGCTTCAAACCCCTGTGGCACACTTGTGGACCTTCCGTGGCACATTGGTTGAAAATTTCTGCAGTTGACAATCTGGTGAGTGGTATCTGCCAGTGTATAGTGGCAGTTTTTCCTCTAACTCAGTGGTTCCCAACCTGGGGTACATTACCTCCAGGGGTACTTGCCACAACCTTAGGGGTACTTGAAAAAGAATTGAATAATGGCAGAAAAAGTTAGAACTGTTTTAGAATGCCTTGCGGGGCTAATATGAGGGGTACAATTTATGAAAATGGGCTACCAAGGGGTACGCAAGTGAAAAAACATTTGGAACCACTGCTCTAACTAACAGATACAAAGCAGCCTTCTACAGAGTCAAATGAGTGGCGGTGAGTAATTTGCCCGCCAGCAGTTAACGGTCACCCGTCTGTAGCAAAATGTAGAGCCAGGAGGCACCCAGGCCTGGAGGAAGCTTGCAGAGTTCACAAGCTCTGATGTGCGCAATAGAAGGAGAAGAATGTCTGAAGCCACAGTTACTCAGGCGGCAGCCGTACATTCGCTCCACAGGGATATATATGATCAGTACTTTTCATGTCCCGCAGGGAAGCTCTGGCATGCACAAAGGGTGCATGTAATTTCAGGAAGCAGGTCCGTTTTTCATATTCTGAGGAGATGGATTTTTCCCAGATTGTGTTGACATCTGTGATCGGGGGCTGAGCAGCTGTTGGAGGGTTTTTCCCTCTTTCAGCAAAATGCTGTTTGCTTTCTTGAGGTTTTGTCACGTTGTGCAAGTTTTCCTGGTGGGCAAGTAGGGTGGGCCTGTGTAGTAACACGGTTTCTTACTCATGTATCCGTACAGGGTGCCGTAGCTCAAAGGCTGTGGTAAGTAACAGGTTCTACTCTCATGTGGCTCCACTCCTTTGAGCCAGCTCATGGACCTTGGGGCTCTAGTCAGAAACAGATAGACGCAGTGAGCCCAGCATCTGCCCATCCTTGGGCTATTTGATTCTGTTTCACTACAAGGCAGTCACTTAGGCTGCAATCAATGTGTACAGTCTGCTGGGAGCAAGTCTCATTCAACTCAGTTACCTTTTTCAGGTATTGCTGCTGCATCTGCTGATACCAAAATGCGGTGTTTTGTGTTTTGTTTTGGACATTTTAAACACAAAATGTGGTGTGTTTTTTATTTTTTTTTAACCACTCCCCCTTAGCTCCAATACTGATGACACAATTAATGCCGTGTGTTCTTGGACCTCATACTCTTCTGTATCCCCAGGACTTAAAATTGCATAGTCTTTAGGATTTTGATTTTCCTACTTCTTTTTAAGGATGGGCTGAATCTCGGTTCTCTTTTTCTGAGTCCCTGAGTGCAGCTTGCAATTTCTGAGAGGAGAAAGGAGAATCATTATCTTCAGTTCCTTCTTTTTTTTCTTCTCTTTCTTCTTCAGTCAGGCACTAGAGTGCTGTGTTGTGTTGCCCCTTTGCCATTGTGTGCAAGTACTAAAAAAAGAAGCGGAGCTAAGAAATGTCACAGCATTTCGATGGGGAAAGTGGGACAGCTTTTCCTTCTATTGTGATTAGGGTGTAATTTGGTGTTTTACAGAGTGAGTGAGTGAGAGAGAGAGAGAGAGAGAGAGATTGCTTGGACTATCCTACAGTACAGAAATGGAAATTCTATACTGTAGAATATACTGAGGAAAAATTTTTTTGAATGATTTAAGAACCTTGGCTTCAAAGGATTCATTTAAATTTACATTTATCAGATGCCTGTCTTTGAAAAACTTGCCTGTCTTTAAAATAAATAGATGCCTTTAAAATAGATGCCTGTCCTTAAAAATAAATATCACAATTAAAATATATTGAAACGATAAAGTACCGCCTACTGCCAGAGGCTTCCCAGCTCTCAAGATCTTTTGATGAGTGTCATCGCCAAATTCCATCAAATGATACAGAGCCCTTTTGGTTGCAACCCCTGAGGTGATGTAAACAGCCCCTGAGGCTACGTAACAGCTCCTACCAGAAAATTCGGAAGAAGTTCCTTTTTAATTTCAGAAGGCTGTTGAAGTTATTTTATTTTTTTACAAATACAGTTATTTACATGCCACCTTTCTAGTCCAACAACAGACCATCCAAGGTGGATTATGATTAAGACCTTGTTAATTAAAATAGCATAAAAACAGCAGAAGCATGTAAACTCTTAGCTGTACCATAAAATCCTCAAGAAAGCAGTGTTGTGCTTTGCAGGAAGGGGTGAGGTTGTCTATGCACCCTGTTTTAAGTTGTACATTGCGGTGATGTTCTTAGTGAATACGTCCTGAGAAACAGATACAGCAGTACAAAATTATGCTACGTTATCAGGTAATGCAAATTATCAAGTTAGTTACAGCTCCTAGGTGAAACTGAAAATTGATGTTTGCGAGCTCAGCCGATGCGCTTTATACTTTCGGATGTGTTCAGACATGCAACAGGGAAGGCAGGTGATGATACCAGCTGGCCGTTGGGGTGGGGATCTGGTTGTTCTTGACCTTTCTCGGCTTTTGTTCACCTGGAAAAGAGCAATTCAGGATTCATTTGATTTTGTTGTGTTCTTGTGCAGCTGCGATGGACTCTCATGTTAAGAATCCCTTACCTGTAGTAACTTGAGTGTGGATTTGTACTGAGGGATGTAAGGGGTCTCGGTGATCATTCAGGGGGTTGTAGCGCCATCGGCAATCGACTTCACCGTTTTGCACCTGGCCGAAGTTGTTAGACCTGTAAGGCTCTAGTGAAAAATAAAACAAAATAGATCTCACAAACCTGCAGCTGACCTTGCGACGGCCCTGAAAGATAGGTGAGGATGAGAGGAAGTGACTTGGCAAAGGTGCCTTTGTGAGCGTTCAGGGGATCTGAACCCAGTGCAAGCCTGGCCCTTTTTATTCCCGTTCTTGCGGAGCAAGCTGTTGGTACCCCTGAGGTCTCACCTAGCCTCAGCCCTTTGAGAGACGTGCGAGTCCTCCTTGGGTGGTCCTCTCTTTCTTGCTTTTGGATTGAGTTTATTGCACATTGCTACACCGCAGCAAGGAGCTAATGGGGCTGCTGAAACTTAACGAGCTTTTGTAATAATTGCTTTCCTTTTAAAGGAGAGCTCTGTGATTTTCTCTCTGCTTTTGAAGCAGAGAAAAAAAAGGTCTCCTTTCCTCTTCTCTGGGGCCAGGAGGCCTCTGGCAGCCAACTGCAGGCCCCATGTGCCTCTCTCTGTGGTTTTCTGAGCTGGTACCTTCAAGAAAACTGTCTGCATGGCAACATTATTATTACAATTAAGCATTTAAGGACGCAATCCTAACCAATTTTCCAGGACCAAGGTAAGGGCAGTGCAGCTCTGAGGTAAAGAAACAAGCATGCCCTTACCTTGAGGAGGCCTTCATTGCTGCCACGCAACTCAGGCTGCAGCACATGCCCTGTTGGCACAGCTATGTCATTGCTGGAAAACTGGTTAGGATTTGGGTCTGATTGTACTAATAATCTTTTGAACGTCCACCGTTGACTTCTGGTGGGTCGAAATGATTCTCGGGGCACGTTCAGTTCAGACTAGACAGTGGCTGGATTGGTTGGCACTCTCTGTCTGTTGTCATGCTCAAAACAGAGAAAAGGGTTCCTAGAACCAGATGCTGTTGTCATGCTCAAAACAGAGAAAAGGGTTCCTAGAACCAGATGCACTTGGATATTGTGCATCTGATCTCTGTGCACAAGAAGGACGGATGTGGATCGAGCTTTTTCTCTGCTATTACTAATTACTAATTATGATGGAATGGACTCCGTCCACTTCACACTGCAAATGAGAAATAATATTTTTGGTGCTCCTTTGCTTAAAAACAAAACATATATGCCACCCCCTGAAGCAGAAAGGTAGCAAGCCTGGACTAGAACACTTTCCCTTAATGTGCTACATTTCTACTTGCAGGAAGAAAGTTTTTGTTCTTTTTAAAACATAGGGGATTATTAAAAGGTGGCATCCCCTAACTGGCACCCTGGAATGGGATAGTTCGCTCTACCACTGCAGGATTCAGCCACTTCGTTCAGCTGCATCTAGAGCAGCAGGCCAGGCCAGGCTGGAATCTCTCTGTGTGGACACAATCTCCCCATCTTGAGCGCAGCCATGTTATGACCTTGTGAGATCTGCTCAGAGACAGGGGGAGTAAGGGGAAAAGGTATATAGAGCTGTGAAGATTCTCTTCTGTTTCCTGGTGGTCTTTAATGCCCTCTGGTGGGTAGAAAGCTGCAGCCTGCATATTCTTTACCTTTAATTCATTATTGCTCTTCCTGCAAGAAATGAGGGCCTTGGGCACAGACTGGTCCTTTTAGGTCAGCCGAGGAGGCTCAGGAAGGCTGGTGCAGTGGCCTGTGTTGCATCTTTGAGGCCAAATCATGCCATTCTGGTGGTTTTGGTATTACTGCTTGAAATCTAAATTTACAGTTTTCCGTTCTCAGACCTCTCAAGAGGTCTCGTGGGGAAAGGAGCTTTGAGTATTGTTTACTGGTTTGTTTACTGGCCTGTGCATTTGCCTCCCAGGGAGTCGTCGGATTGTGGATGTGATGGACGTGAACACGCAAAAGGGCATTGAGATGAGCATGTCCCAATTTGTGAGATACTACGAGACTCCCGAAGCTGAGCGGGACAAACTCTACAACGTGATCAGCCTGGAGTTCAGCCACACGAAACTGGCGAACATCGTCAAGCGTCCCAATGTGGTGAGTTGAGACCCCCTTTGGGGTTGTCGCTTATCTGAGCTTGTGCTGTGATTTTTCAGCCACCGTGTCATGGTACATTGGTGTGCCGTGAATGGTCTGCAGGTGTGCCACGGGAGTTTGGGGAGGGTCATATATTAGTAGGGCCATTGGGGGATGTGAGCCCTTGGCCATCATCAGTACAGTTTACCTTGTCAGTTGTCCAAAAACAGGTGATGACAATTTGAGCACTTTCTCAGTGTGCCCTGAGATGATAAAGGTTGCAAATTGCTAATTCAGTGTGTGTTTATTGAGTGGTCTAAAACTGAGCTGCAACTTTTACTTTTTAATCTAACATTTAATCTGATTAATCATCCAATACATCAGTGGTTCCCAAACATGTTAGCACCAAGACCCACTTTTTAAAATGACACCCTGTTGGGACCCACCCAGTTTTATGAGACTTTTAAGAAAAGTTTTCACCTTACCAGCTGCTCAAGCCTCTTTTTTTAATCCTTTTTGCTATGGTGGGGACCAACCACCTTCTGGAGCATTTCTTGAACTCCATTTTCATTGGATCAGGACCGTTCTGGTGGCCTTGTGTTCCCCTTTGCCTGGCCTTCGATAGAAGCAGAAGCATGTTTGCTTACCTGCAAGTAAATTTCCTTGTCATCTTGGGGGGGGGGCTTCCTTCAGTGTTTTTTTAGAACCTGCAGTTGTCGGATCAGGATCATTCTGAAGCACATTTACCTCCTTGCATCTCAGTTTCACTTACCACGGGGTTAATTATATTTTCCTTGTCCACTATCAGCTTGTCAATTTCGGTTTCAGGACCCACCAGCAATCCGGTTGCCACCCACAGTTTGGAAAACACTGAGTTAGATTACTCTGTTAAAACATTTGTTAATTGACTTAAAAATGCATCTCTGATTCAGTATTAACTATCTTTAAAATAAATGCTCATAAAGACTCGTGTCTCTTCAGGTGGATTTAGTCGACTGGGTGGACAATATGTGGCCTTGGCATCTGAAGGAGAGGCAAACCAGTGCGACGAATGCCATTTCCGAGATGAAGTACCCCAAAGTTAAAAAGTAGGTGTTGATTCTGCTTCAGTAAGGCCAGTAATCTCTAGACCAGGGATGTCAAACAAAAGGCCCGCAGGCTGAATGTGGCCTCTGGAAGCAATTTATCCAGCCTCCGTTACACTTGGGTTCTCCCAGCGTGATTACTGGGCTCCCTCATATCTTCAAAATATGAACAAGATTTTCACATTTTCTCTTCTGTCCTTTGCAGCTAATGAGTTTCTATTTGAGAACAAAGGCCTTATTTCCGGCCATCAGCTGCTTAATGATGTCCCTTCAGGTCCTAAGCAGGCACCATGAATGCTAACTTCGACCCTCTGTATGAAGCGGGTTTGACACCCCTGCTCTAGTCTCTGGTAATAAGAACACTTCATATTTATATAGTGTATTCTTGGCGTATTTCACCTGTGTTGTCCTCATGGAGTTTCACCTCTGCTGGTGCTGAGCTTTGGCTTATGGAGGAGGTCCAAGCCAAGTGATGGGATTTCCAGGTTCACCTGGGCTGTGTTTGTTTTTCAGCTAGAAGACAGCAGGAAGAGACCTCACTAGCATGCCTCTAGCGTGCATCTAGCTTGATTCAAAAACAAACGACACAGAAAATGGCTTTGAATTTGAAAGTATATGGCATTGATTTTCAACCAGTGTGCCATGGCACACTGGTGTGCCACAAATGATCCACAGGTGTGCTGCATGCATTTGGTGAGGGTCATTTATTAGTGGGATCATTGAGGGATGTGAACCCACTGCTGGCAGTGTGGTGTACCTTGTCAATTGACAAAAAACCGATAGTGAACCTTGACAATTTTTGTGTCTTGTCAGTGTGCCATGAAATGAAAAAGGATGAAAATGTCTGGTATATGGGGTTTTTTAACCATAGAGATGCAGTGTAATACCATCCTGTCTGTCATACAGAATCATTTCAATGGAGGTGGACATTTGTTCTAGCCTCACGCTAGAAAGGAAAGATTGTTAGTGTGGCGAGTATGCTAGAAGGTGGGGAATTGCAACATTGAATGCTGCCCTCTGTTAAAGCTCTCTGCATGCAGAAAGCTACTCATCAGGATGTACCACTCCATTCTGCTTTGTGTGTTGACCCGGTCCCACTTGGTTTCTTTGAGGCGTGCTTCCTTATCTTCTTGCAAAAATTGGGGGTTTTGTGCTTCAGAAAATGTTTAAATAATAGATCTTTCATGATCCTGCTGTTCAGGTGTTTACCCTTCTTTGAAGTTCACACTCTGTTTGTGGAAACGTGGATTGTGTTCCATTTTTTCATCCTTTCCCCCCTCCCCCATCCTTAAAAACTGAATAATAATTTTGATGACAATGTTTGGGGTTTTCTGCCTTAATCTCCATGGGAAATTGTTTGAAAAAAGAACTACTAACAAAAGAACTTGCATCTAACATTTACACATCATTTCTTTGTTACTGCGTATCTTAAAATGTCAATGAACTTTAAATTAAAACAAATAAAAGTAGGAACAGGAGAAGCATTTCTTGGAAATTTCAAAACTTGAACGTGGAGATGGTGAGGGAAGAGGTGGCTCAGAAGGGAGAAGAAGGTTTCCAACTGGTAGATCTGTTTGGATTTCGGAATATTGTTTTAAGAGGTTTTGCCTCTTATTGTTTTAAGAGGTTTTAAGATGGTTGTTTGGTGATGATGAAACCTCTGGCAGTGAGAGGGTCAGCTACCTGTGCATCTCAAGTGCTGGCCAGTCCAAAGGGTGTCTGGTAATGATTATCTGCTGGAAAGCAGGGCAAGATGATCCTAGCAATCTCAAACTATGTCATGTGATTTATTCTGGTTTTGCTAACCCCAGGAAGCCCTGCCTCAGTCCAGAAGCGTTCAGCTTCTGAGATCTCCGCAGCAACAGCTCCAATATGTTTCCACCCTCATTGGGGCTAGAAACTTGATATTTTTAAAATGGTAACTGAAATTTACAAGAGGCTAAGTTATGTGCCCAGTTCATTTCATGTCTTTTCTGTGCTCTGGTGAGATTGCTGCATACAGTTGGCAACCTTCAGTCTCGAAAGACTATGGCATTGCGCTCTGAATGGTGGTTCTGGCATAGCATCTAGTGTGGCTGAAAAACTGTAGTGTGTATGTAGTGTGACTGCATACATGCAGTCTGGAAAATAATGTATGCTCTTTGTGAGTGTGCTGCATTTTATCTCTGTATCTTGGCACTGGACTGGCGCTCTCAAGCGGAAAGCGGGCCTGCGCAAAGTGATGGTGGTTTTGCAAACACAGATGGTGCCATCAGATACAAATGTCAGTTTTGGCTCCAACCTGCAGCATTCTCTGCTGAGCAGGGTAGGAATTAGGGATTGTTCCATCTGTTCTGGTTCAGATACTGTGCTTGAGAAAGCTGGAGACTGACCTGGATTTGGCCCATTAACTCTTTAGAGTGGTGGTCCAGATCCATGATCCTTGCCCCAAGGGCCTTACAAATCTAGGAAACAGACTTGAGAGAATAGACATGGCAATAAACAGGGGAAAGAGTATGAAACGGCTTCAGTTGCATGTACAGAAGCTCCATTACTGTTATTATTTATTCATTTATTTCTAGTTACATCGTTGTGTTTAGATATTAACCCAGTGTGAAAAATCCTACTTTGTGCCTGCAGTGTATGGTTGTATCCTATGTTTAGTTAGTCATATCTAAAGGTGTTGGTCATGAGTAAAGAGCCCAATCCTAACCTGCGCTGAAACAGTCAGACGGGCTGACCTGTGTTGTATCCAGCACAGGGTTGGAGGTGGATCTGGCACAATTCAAAGTGGACTTATGTCCCTTTTTCCCAGGTAATGCCCCAGCCACCTCAATGGGGCTGCTTGGCAGGGAATTAGGATCTGGACTAAGTGCCAGAGGTATCTCACCCACCCCCCGTCCAGGGCTAGACTTGCCTGCTGCCTGCCCCCCAGTTCCACCCTCCCCAAACCCCATGCCAGTGACTCACTGGCGATGAGAACTTACCTCTGCCAGGGCTGGATCCTGCATGGGAAGGCCAGTGCACATCCTTATGCCGGCCTCGCCGACTCCCACAGTGGCGCAAACATGCTTTACAGCACGCTCATGAAACTCAGGATTGTGCTCTGAGTCTTATTGAAATTAGTGGGAGTTAAGAGTAACTCACTCCTTAGTGCTGGTTTAGGAGTCTCAGGTTTTTTTCCCCAGTAAGACCTTTATTGGCATAAAATACAGAGAAAAAACAAAACAAAACAATAATATACAAAGACAACACAACATGAACATAAACATCAGCCTTCTCCTCACACACTGCCCAGAGTCCCAGGGCTCTGCCTGGCTATTACCCCAGATAAAAAGGAAGCGACATTATCCAGAGTCTCAGAATCAGGTGTGGAAAGGAGAGACTGAAGCATGATTGAATCCTCCCAGCCCTGCATCCTAGCTAACAATGGGCCTAGATATTTCTTGCGTGACGCATCATGTAGCGGGCAGTAGAAAAAGGTATGCATTAGAGTCTCAATGCAATCCCTACCACACTTGCATTTCCTCTCTGAGTAGGGAATACCATTGAACCTGCCCGTTAACAAGGCTGATGGAAGAGCGTTACATCTTGCCAGTGTGAAAGCTCTCCGAGCCTACGGGCACACCAGGTGGTAAAAGAAGGAGGCCAGTTTCCCAAAACTGACTGGAATATGGAGATGGAGTGGAGAGCATGTGGTTCCGGCGGCACTAAACAGCTCTTGTTGTTCGATATCAAGAATTCTTTCTTTGACGATTCTGTAAGCTGCATCACAGCCAATCATACCTAACTCTGCAGTGTCCAGCCCTGTTGACTTAATTTTAGTTAGAAGATCAGTGATCTCTATAGGCAGGACTGGATCCGATAATAATTGGTGCATTAGACCAGAGGAGGTAGGGTTAAATAAAATGGTTTAGGAGTCAAACTGGTTTTGTTGGAAAAAGGATTTAAGACCTCTTCGCGTGTCAGAGAAAATCCCTCCACTTCCAAGCAAGAGTGAACATGCGTGTCTCCAAACGCAGCACACGTGTCAATCGCTGTTTTTCAGCCATTGAGAGGTGGTCATGCGCAGCGGTCAGATGACTTTAGGGCTTTCTGGTCTGCCTACCCGGAGCCCCCTCCCCCCAAATCTGAGTCACAATTAGCTCTTGACGGTTTAAGTGCATAGATAGTGTTGGAGCCGTCGTAGATGGCATTTTTTGACCTGGTTTCTCTGCTCCAGATATTTTTATAACATTATTTTGGTTTCGTAGCTTTGTTGCGGAGGTGCAATTCGGCTTTGCCTGGACAGCGGCTGGTAGATCTTACGCATGAAACATTTGCACATGGCATTCATGCAGAGACCTGCATGCAATTGACCAGGAGTCCAGTGATGTGGCCACGGCCCTTCGGTTTCCTGTAAGCTTCTTATCTGCCGTGTTCTCCTTGGGCCGAGCGGAGGTTTCCCTTCGTGGCCGGCTCCGCTTCCTGCTCCTGGCGCAATGGAGGGAAAAGTTGCGCAGCGTGACACATGAGGGGGAGCGAAGGGGGGCCGAGGGTATTCTTCTCGGAGCCTGAACTACTATCCTTGGGCGGGAGATTTGTGAGGGAGCCCTATCAGCGCTCAGGCAAAGAGAGGAAAAAACACCTCCATGTGTGGGGCCTCAGAGCCGGAGGTGGGACTGAGGAGAGAGGCCAAGCAGGACGCCACATCTCTCCTTCCCTCCTGTGGGACAACATCCTTTTTGTCCGACTGCTATAATGTGTGGCTTTCGGTGACCGTGTCGTTCTCTGGGGGGTGAGTGTCCTTTTTCTTCAGTGGGTTGTGAGCGGTTCAGCCACGTACGCTGCCCGCCTCATAAACACTGGCCGTTGTCCACAGGAGAGGGATGCTTCTTCCTCCTTATTTTCCCACATTGTTTTTGGGCTCCTTGAAGTGTAGGCAAGGGAGTGATGGAGAGGATGCGTTCGAGCAGAGCTGGGGGGAATGAGGAGCGCGTACTGTGCAGCGGAGGCCAGGCCACCTTTGAATGGTTTTTGTGCCCCTGAACTAACGGCTGTTCCCCCGCGGCTATTGAGGCAGTTCACAAGTGAGGGCCGCCACACCACCTCTGTCTGGCTGTGGCCTCACCCTCGTTTTGCACGGCAGTCTCCTCGCGAGTCGTGCTGCCAGATTGCCACTTTTGTCACTCTCACCTCTCTATAGACTAGTAGCTTGGCCCTTGCGTGTGCGCGCGTTTTGTCTGGTGAATTGGTATAGATCAGTGTTTCTCAACCAGTGACATGGTTACCACCAGTGGGACTTGAAGTGGTGTCTGATGGTGGTGTGTCTGAGCTTAAGGAAGTGTTTCTTGCACCACAAAGGGTTTTCTTTCTGTAGATAGGAGGTGACAGAATTCACTGCCTCAGGCCCTAAGATGTCCTTCTGGAACGTTCTCCTGTAATGTTAAACTTCGAACGCATCGGAGATGGTGTCTTTTTGTGCAGGAATGTCGCTGTAACAAGCCTACTTCCAGGTTGGTGTTTGCGGCCTCTTTAAAAAAAAAAAAGTCTGTTGTTTTGTGCTTGAAAAGTTAAAATTTAAATGATAGTTAAAGATTAACAACTGTTGGGTGGATCTGGGGGACTCCAGGTATCTCAGTCATTCCTGTTGTGTGTGCCCTTGGCTCTCTGGTGTGTGTGTGTGTGTGTGTGTGCGTGTGTGCGTGCGTGTGTGTTTGTTTGTTTGTACAGTTTGCACATTAGCATTGCATCTGGGTAGTAAAAGACAACATTTATGTCAAATCCTGACAGTTTGGTGTGATTGCCTGTGGTTTTTATCCCTTCCCTGAGGCAAGAACTCTGGCTTTTGGACTGTGTGCAAACACTAAGAGGAAACCAGGTGATAAATACCAAACTTGAAGGAAAAAATTTGGAAGAGAAAGAGGGACAAAAGTCATTGCAGAGAGAGAGAGAGAGAGAGAGAGAGAGAGAGAGAGAGATTACTCTTTGTTAATAAACTAGTCCAGTGGTTCTCAAACTTTTCAGTGCTGGAACCCACTTTTTAGAATGACAGTCTGTCGGGACTCACCGGCAGTGATGTCATAGCCGGAAGTGACATCATCAATTTCGGCGTCAAACCTAAGCTGTTATCAACCAAAGGTTCCATTACATAGCATGCTTGTGCTGTTGTTTTGCATAGCTTGGAACTCAAACTTTCCTACTCGCCGAACAGAGACTTGGATCCTTCTCCAACCACACAGCACTCCCCCCCCTTTTACAGTGTCCCACCTTCCCACCTATTCAGGGTAAAGTGCCTTGCCTCTCTCCTACTGGGAAGCCACCCTGCCTGGCAGCTCTGAATTTTCCATGGCAGCTGGGCTAGGTGCTATGCAACCCGCCTGAAATTGGCTCATGACCCACTAGTGGGTCCCGACCCACAGTTTGAGAAATGCTGAACTAGTCTGTCGGTTCACTGTCCTTCCTAAAAATTCCCTGTCTTTCAGAGGACATCCTACTCATATTTAAGCTCTATTGAGTTCAATGGAACTTACTCCCAAGTACGTGTGATGGGATTGCAGCCTTTGCCAGGGAGTGCCAATGACTTCTGGTTTAAGGGGAAAAAAATTGGGTACCAGCTGGCAGATTTTGCTGCGGTCTCCTGTGCCCTGCACTCTGGCTTGCCATTGCATGTTGACGTGTGGTTTTGTGGTATTGTATTTCAGCCTGTATCATTCATCTCACTGGGATTCTCCCCTGGAAGGGTGGGAGAGGGGGGGAGCTTTCCACTTTGCTCCTTGACCCTGGCATCAGAGACGGAGAGGACCATCTGTTAGGAGTGGGGAATGGTTTTGTGGTCTGATCTCAGCGGTAGGGAAAGCTTTGTGATGCCAAAGTGTACTGCGTCGGACCTATGCAAGAGAGAAGAAGCTTACCAGGAGATTGTGTTTCTCTCTATGTGTGACAGACACATCCGCTTTTTTCCAGGAGCCTGAAAAAGTGTGCCACTCTCCCCTCCTTCCCATTTTGGCAACATGTGTGCTTTTCAGCAACTGCTTCTGGGTTCCCTTGTGTGTGCTGTCGCCTTTCAGCAGTGACCTGTATCTGGCTTGGATGTCTCTTGCAGCTCGTGTTGGTCATACATGCGATTTATCTTTCTGTGCTGATTTGGGCCTGGAAACTCCACTGTCACATGTAGCCTAGCCTTCCCCCCTCCCCCCACAGCTCTCTTACACATCCGCGTCCATGAACTGCGTATTTTTATGCACGTGTCACTTGTGAATTTGTGCATCTTGGTGAACTGTTGTGGCATTCTGAATTGCTGAGGGTAGAGTTTGGCAGTTGTGGGCTGTGCTGTCGGTTCTGGGAAGAGCTTTGGATGACGAAGGTGCGCTGACATCTTTCTGCAAGGAAGTTGGAAGGTGCTGCTTTGAAGAGAGAGCGGAGACAAATTTCTCCACTTAAAACATGACACACCACTGCGTGTGGGACAAGTGACGACAGTCCTGTTTTTAGCCTGCTGACATGTGGAGCTCAGGGCAGACTGCCTTTGCTTTTTCCGCTATGATTTCTGTTAAAAGGCAATTCTTTACCCCAGCTGAGCCCGTTCGGTACCCAGTTGTGGGTTTCCATTTTTGTTTCTTACGTAGTAGTGTAAATGTGCATCATGCGTTCGACCTAACCATAAGGCTGCAGTCAAGTGGAAGGGAATTTGCCAAGCATCTCCCAGGGGCATTTTAAAAAACACAACACAACCGTCGAAGGACTATCTTAGGAGAGCTTCAGCCGAGGGTATTCTCTACCCACACATCTGCAGGGCCGACACAGGAAGCAAGAACTGCCACAGAGAATAGGGACAGCCTTTTTGGTGCCACGACAACCCAGCATATGCCCACCCTACAGCTGGCTTCTGATTTGGCAGCAGTTGAAAGAGCTGACACAAATGCAGCCTGCATCCTCGGAATGAGGGCTGTGCAAGTTCAGCCTCCACTAAATGGCAGCCCAGGAAATTCCCAGAATCAGGTCTGTGCATCTCCTCTTCCCCCCCTCCCCCGCACTGTTTCAGTGCCTTCCAGATTGTTCTTGACCTTTGCAGAGATGGAGGTGGAAATGGGAGAACTGCTGCGAATGCGTTTCAGACCTCAGGCTTGGTCACAAATGCAGCTTCCTAAGGCAAAAAAAGAAAAGAAAAAAGAATAACCTCTGGAAGGAGAGGCACAGGTTAGTGGCAGTGGAATTAAAAATCTGAGCAAGGGACAAGTGGCAGATTTGAATCATTTGGAGTGCATGATGCTGTCTTAAGTGGAGTGGAGTCAGGCCCTTGGACCATCTTGTCGACAGGTAGTGGCTCTCCACGATTTCTCTGCCTACTTAGAGATGCTGCCAAGGGTCGAACCAGAGAAGTTCTGCATCCTACTGAGTTAGGGCCCCTCCCAAAGCAGCATCTACAGGACCCACAAAATGTCTCTGTCCAGGAAAAGGTTCGTTGTGGGTGTCGAAAACAGCAATCCTTTGCCTTTCATCCACTCGACTTGCATCGCTTTGCTCTTTCAGCGGTTTTCAGTTAATATCCCCATTTCAGGTTTTGTCCACGTGCTTTCCTCTTTCGTCCAATTTCACCCAACTTTCTGCGACATTTGCCAACATTTGTATGTTTATTTTTCTTTTATTTCTGTTTATTTAGGCTTTGCATGCATTTGCATGCATTATATAGTTAGTTATTTACGTTAAATTTTGCAAGCTAAAGAAGGCTATGCTTTGACATTCATCCGTTTTTGGCTTCCCTAAGCAGCTGAAAGTGCAAGGGATTGCTGTAATTCAGGGAGCGTAAACTTCCTTTTCTCCTTCTCTTTTTCTCTCCCCTCCCTTCTCAGGCAGGCAGGGATGTACATTCTTTTATGATGTTTCTATCCAGTCCTGTTTCAGACAAGGTACGGTGAAGTGGTACGGTGAAGTGGATGCTTTTCCAAAATGGACACTCCGGCATATCTGGCTGCCAAGAGACCCTTTTGGAAAAGTTGAGCTTTCTCTCCCGTGGCAAAAGAGCGTCTGCTGGGTGACGAGGCACTGCCTATGGAGGCTGGAGCGGGGTGTAAGATTAGCCATGGCAAGAGAAAGCTGCTGCGCTGAGCAGACCATGTGACTGCAGCGTTGTGTCGGGAGGAAGCTGTAGAGGTCAACGCAAAGGCATTTCACCAGAGACTGCATGGCGGATGAGGCTGTTCAGATCTCTAAGCCTTTCATCAACTGCTGGTGTCGAGAGAGCGAAGGGAGAAACATCTCTGTTAGACTTGCAGCAGAAATTTGAGGAGTGGTTTATTTGCACTCACTTAGGGTTGATTGAGAGGAGGAGGGGCAGCCCCACAGATTTTTCTAAAGGGCCATAAAGACTTTTGACTTAGTCCTTCTGGGTGTGAAAAATGAACTGTTCTTGGGGGCTCAAGTTCTTAACAAAATGGCCTCATTGAAGAACAAGAATATCCATGTGACTCGGTCTCTCGGTGCGTCCACAGTTGCAAACGCTTTGGGGATTTGGTTCAAGAATTAAGGCGTCGAGTGGCAGTCCAGGGCCCATAGCTTGGTGCGAGCCCAGCTGCTTTGGCTAACGCGAAGGTCTGGCTAACCACCAGAAAGTTTTCGTGCGTCGGAATCGAAACGCTGAAGGGTGTTAGCAGCTAGATAGGCGATTGTCAGCCCACAGGTCTCGGGGGACGGACGGACAAAATGTGTGTGGATTTATCGATTTGCTTTTGTTGTTTTCAGTTTTGCCCGTGGGGCAGCCGCAAACCATGATTTCCACATATATTGGAATTTCTTCTTTAAACTTTTGCTCGTTCTGGAAACCCCAGGTGCTTTTTTGGGATTTCAACGGAAGCTGTTCCCTGTGACGGATTTGATAGCGAGGGATTTCACGCTTAACTTCCATGCAGAGCCAGTCCCGGCTTCCATTTCAGCTGGGCACGTGGGCAGGTGAAACGGACATGTAGGCACAGAAAAGGGCAGTTTATTTTAAAAGTGTGGAGGAGTGAAGGACGCAGAGTTTGCAAAGCCTGTACGTGGCGATCATGCTGCAACTTAGTTACGTCTTCATGCTAAGCCCCATTGAAATCAGTGGGTTAAAGCATACCCAGCTCTGAGCTGGATTGTAGCCTCACAGCTTCGTGGACTTTCTGTGATACCTTTTTCTGCCAGCTTTTTTTTTTTTCCCCCTAAAGCATCCAAAATAGCCCCCCCCCCCAGGCAGAGGAAAAGAAAATCTCACGTCTGGCTTCAAAGTGCAGTTGGAATGCTAGAGCTGGGGAAATAGGCGAGGCTTGTAATTGTACAAGGGAAGCTTATAATTGCAAAGCCGTAGCACGAGGAGGGGGGGGTTGGTGGCTGCTTTTCCCCCCCCCTCCTTCTCACTCCCCCCTCCAAGCCTGCAAATTTACCATCTTCATGAAGCATTGCGTATCACTCTGTCAACTCCCGACTCTGGATGGGGTTGCTAGGCAGCCAGTTCTTCTGTATCCCAAGACTTTCTGATTTGCCAGCCTCTCCAAGGCACATGGTAAGGCTCTTCCTAGCCTATCATCTAGAGGGACTTTTGCATGCCCATTGCATACTGCTGAGATCCTGTACCTGAAATGTGCTGGGTTGGGGGTGGGTGGGTAGGAAGCCCTGCTCGAAAAGGCAGAGCCTTTTCCAGGAGGGATTTTGTGCTTGTGTGCTTCCTATTATCAAGTCCTTAGCCTGGTGGGAAAGGCTGAGAAGAAGGTAGAGAGAGAGAGAGAGAGAGGAAGAGGAAAAGAGATGCAAGCCTTGATCCCGCCACCAGAACGCGGAAAGGAGGTTAGTGGGTTAAGTGGTGTGCGCTTCCTGCCTTTGCAAAGGTGCCCATAGTGAGTGAGCATGAAAATAGCGGCAGTAATTCAGCCATTAAGTACAGATGGAGGCTGGGGGATTGAGAGGAGCCGTGCGGACTGGAGGGGAGCCGAGCCCCCCCCACCCACCCCCTGCGGCTACAAAACTGCTCCAAACTCTTGCAAAAGAGGACATGGGGAGGGAGCAGAATTCAGCGCTTTGCAATGCCGGCTGTGGATTCTTTCCCATCACCCTGGTTCCCCCAGAACCTAAAAATAAAAATAACCAAAGAGAAGTGCACACAGAGCTCATTTTTTTCCTGATGAGTTTCTATCCTCGGCTAAAGCAGCACCGGTAACCATTAAATTTTTCCCTGCGCTTTAAGGTTTGAACAGGACTGGGTTAAAACTTTGGTCACCATTTGTGAAGAACTTGAAGAGACCCTCCTGACTCTTGGGTATCCAGGGCAAGCCATAAAGCTGGAATAGCAGCGGAGCGGGGAGTCGCGGGCTGTGCACGTAGATAACCCGTTTAACTCTGTGTAGTGGGGCGATTTTTCATCTGGATCTCTCAAAGAAAGAATCCAAAATTTGGAAAGAAGGTTTTGTTTCTCCTCATCTGAAATCCAGGTGGGGCTTTTGGTCAACTCATTCAGAAGATCAATGCAATGTGTTTTTTTGTTTTTTTAAACCAAGGGTCTTTTACGTATGCGTTGCAGGTAAAGATGAATAAACAAGCCTGGGCTTTTGAGATTTACGGAGATCCACTTTTGATCCCTATGTGTCTTTTCCCCCCTCCCATGCTTGTGTGCTTTGCAGGTACTGTCTGATGAGTGTGAAAGGATGTTTCACAGATTTTCACATTGATTTCGGGGGCACTTCAGTTTGGTATCATGTTTTTCGAGGAGGGAAGGTAAGTGGATAGAATGCCTTTTGTGGGGGGGGGGAAGGAATGGAGGGAAGGAGTGGGAGGAGAGGAAACCACTCTTGTGCTGTCTGATGGTCTCCGTTTTTCAGCCCTTACCAAATCCTCATAATTGCTTACGCTCTAAAATCTTCAGAAAATCAGCTCCGGCGGTGGAAAATACTGAGAGAGAGAAAGGACATCTTGGTTGGTGCTTGAAACAAGCCTGATTCATGGTCCATTTTTGGGCAGTTATTTTTACATCTATTCCTTGCTTTTAGCCCCTCCAGGGCTCCGAAAGCAGCTCACGTCATTTAGAAAACAGGCATTAAAAACTCACTGCTCAAACTGCAAATTCATTTAAGAAAACCCAGCCTCCAAAATAAATGAAGAATTGGAGCCACCCTCTAATTCCAAACTGGTTCCTAACTCTCAGATGCCTAGAAGAAGAGACTGTCTTTGCTTTAGAGACTGGGGAAAAATATATGTATTTCTTTAGTTGAAATTAGATGCTTCTGTGTTCTCATGGGGCCGGCTGGGCGGAGTGTTGTATCAAAATACATCAAGTGGGGTGTCCATACCCCACATGCACATACCCCAAAATACATCCATTATGGGGTACAAGCCATGATGTGTATGCGCAACCTCCTGATTTTAGGAATGGGTTAAGTCAGAATGCCAGATGTAGGGGAGAGCACCAGGATGAGGTCTCTTGTTATCTGGTGTGCTCCCTGGGGCATTTGGTGGGCCGCTGTGAGATACAGGAAGCTGGACTAGATGGGCCTATGGCCTGATCCAGTGGGGCTGTTCTTATGTTCTTATGTTCTTAAGTGCTCCACAGTTTCATATCAGTCATACGACTGTGTATAAATGGTGGCAGGTTGGCACTTTGCACCTGAGCCAGGTGCCCACCCCCATGCAAAATGAGAAGACACACCAGAGGATTCAATTTTCATTTAATGCCCAGAGAGTGTAGCTCATGGGTTGGCTCTCAGTTTGTGTGCCACGGTCCTTCTCGCTTCTGGAAGGGAGATGCAGTGGCTCACTGGAAGCAGTGGCTTTTGCCCCCCTCAGCCTCGGAGGATCCAAGGAGCTTGATTGTCAGTCGGCGGGGACCAGGTTCCTAGCGCTTAGGCCCTGGGGCCCAGAGGAGCTGGCTCTTAGTCTCACTGTGTGTCCAAAACAGGCAGGGGTCAAGATCGGAGGCAGCAGTAAGGAAAAGCAGCAGGGACTTAGATGGTGTCCTCCCACCAGATTTGCTCACACTGAGATGCCAGCTTTGAGTCCAGGGTTTTGTAGAGCCAGGTGGCCCGGGGGGATACTCGGGTGGGCTGGCACTGCAGCCGAGCTAGTGTCAGAATTCAGTGGGGGCCAGGTGGGTGCTGTTGGCACAGGATGTGAAGTTTGAGATCTCCCCCCCCCCTTAATCTATGCAGTCTTATAGGTGCTGCTGTAGAGCAGTGGTGTGATGGATTTGCCGTGCCACTCACCTAAAGTGGTTGGGCCGTTTCGCGCGGTTGGGGCAGTTCTTAAGGCGTCCTAGTCATTTTGGGTCAAAGCTAGTGCATAAAATTGAGCCCAGAGGCAAATTTCCTAACTATTGAAAACAGATCAGGTCATGTAGTCTGATTTGAGCGCCCCGTTGAACAACCTGATGGTTGCGTTTTGGACCAGCCAAAGGTCCCATCACACAGTGCTCTCGTGTGCAATTAAAACATCCCAGCTTGGGAGTCAAAGCCAAAGGCAGACTTGCATCCTTCTCTAGCCACACAGCCCTCTTTCCATCATCCCATCTTCCCACCCATTTAGGGCAAAGCACCAGGGCTCTCCCCCACCGGGAGCACACCCTGTTCAGCAGCTCTGCACACTGTGTTTTCAGCTCTGTATTTTCAATGGCAGCTGAGCTCGGTGCGACACAACCCGCCTAGTGAGTGCTGACCCACAGTTTGAGAAATCCTGGAGTAATCTGCTCTGCAAATGCCCAGAGCGACACAACTCACCTAGTGGGTCCTGACCCACAGTTTGAGAAATCCTGGAGTAATCTACTCTGCAAATACCTAGAGCTTAAATGGCAAGGACCAGGCTTGACTTATCTAGGAAAGGGGGTGGCCGACATAGCAACCCAAGCTGTAAAAGGGCACAGCGACGAGGCAGATCTCTTTTGCAGGTTCTATTGGGGAAGCTTTTCAGCTGAAACATTCAGTGGGATGTCCCTGGGTGCGCACCCCCAAACAGCAGTGTGACACCCAGTGGAAATGTTGACTGTTAAGTTTCAGACAGCTTTGTTTTTTCCCTCCTTGTTTTTTTGCTTGTAGATTTTCTGGTTGATCCCTCCAACTTTGCAGAACCTAGAACTCTACGAGGAATGGGTTCTGTCCGGGAAACAAAGCGATATATTTCTGGGAGACAGGGTAGAGCGATGCCAAAGAATTGAACTGAAACAAGGTCACACTTTCTTCATTCCTTCAGGTAACTCTTTATGGGCGCAATCCTAACCAGGTCTACTCAGAAGTAAGTCCTGTTTTGTTCAGTGGGGCTTACTCTCAGGAAAGTGTGGTTAGGATTGCAGCCTTTGTGTCTGTGCTTAGCTTTTATAATTTTTTTTAATCCTCCCCTCTGCGATGTGTGTTTTCTGCGGGACCGGGCTCCAGTCTGTAGCACGAAGCTGGTAAAGCTACCGTTTTGCTTTCTTCTGGATTTTCTTTATCGTTGATGTCCTGCCTGTCTGCCAAGGCGGTCAAGATGCTTGCAGCATAAAATAGTGGCTTGCAACTTAACAAACATAGCGCAGAAGGGAAAAAGGACAGGGAAGGGATTGGGGAATAAGCAAATCCACAGCTGCTACAAGAGGCTGTTTGGGAGGGAGCCAAAGGGCAGTTGGCCCTCTGATGCATCGAGGTAGGCTGGCCGCTGATAGAGGCTGTTCTGGGAGAGGAAAAACCTCTGGGTAAGGCATCCCAGCCAGGTTGGTGGAGGGGGCCTTGCAGTCTTGCCCCTCCCTTAGATGCCACCAGCTGGAAACCCTTTATGCAGCCAGAGAATTTGTTCTCCTTGGGCCCTGTTCTTTCCACCTTTCAGGAAAGCTGCCCTACCTTTTGTGGAGGTTTATCCCTAGTTTTTTTTAAGGAGGTGTGTCCTTTTCTCTCTTTGTGTTTTTCTCCACCTTTCTAGGGTGGATTCATGCCGTTTATACTCCAGTAGATTCTCTGGTGTTTGGGGGAAACATCTTGCACAGCTTTAATGTTCCCATGCAGCTTCGTATCTACGAGATTGAGGACAGAACGAGGGTAAGGACACTCTGATTTGTTCTGACTGTGTAAATGCATGAGCTAAAAGTTTGTTTCGAAAGGCAAGAAAGACACAGAAGGTACCAGGGGGCTTGGAATGAGTCGGGTAACTGTCCAAAGGAAACACCTGGGCTGTTGAAACACCTGTGCACTAGGTCCTTTGGGTTCTAGTGCCATGGGGTGGATGCCCGCCAGTCAGTGAAGGGGTGCAGAATTGAGGCCTCGGAGCTGTTGTATCAGCAATTAGCAGCTCCTACCAGAGAGGTTAAATACCCTCCAGCTCCACCCTTCTCTACCTTTTCCTGGTGGTGGCCGAAACTAGGCCTTGAGTTTAACAAAGGCAGATTCAAATGTCTACAGTCTAGAACGCGGGCGGTCAAGGAAGTAGATCAGAATCTACTGGCAGAGCTCTGCATGATTTTTCAGTCAATTGTCAAGAGTTTCCAACTCCCAAAATCAACCCCGAAAAGGCTGTATGGTTTTTGCCCCCCGTGGTTAGGCTGCTCAAACAAAGGCAGCTTGTTGGAAAACCAGGAGTGAATTTTGGTGGAGAAAGGATGGTGAACTCAGTTCTGGTACAGAGAACAAATTCCTGGGCTGAGCACGTGCTCAGAGGAATCCTGTTCCTTAATTCTAAGTAGCTGTCCTAACCCTCCACAGCTGCTCTTTTGCACTTGCCCCCCCAGTTGGTGGACCTTGGGGTTCTAGTCAGAAACAAAGGATGTTGCGTAAACCTGAAGCCTGCCCACTCCTGATCTAAAAGATCTCATTGCCCAAGAATGCAAGCGGACCCCAAGCAGCTGAACAAGGACATCTCTTACATCTCTTCCTCTGAGCCACCACTCTCTTGATTCACTGGGCAGTATAGTGGGAAGTACCCCCTTATCTGCTGTGGAACAGGAAACCTAATCTTGGTCATCATAGTAAAGCCCCCCCCCCCACTTTGTTGGTATGAGCCTATGGGTGGTTCCTAGACCACAGCACCTGTCACTACCCTCTGTGGTCTCGAGAGTCCTTGACTGGTCTCCATCCTCCCAAGGTGGGTTCATAGGCCTCCAGATCATGCTCTTCTAGCTGCCTTCAGAGGCATCAGCTCTTCTCTGACATTTACATTCCGGGAGCATTAACCCTTTGTTGCCCCTTGCCTCACCCTGTGCTCATCCTGGCTTTTCTCTTTCTGGTTTGGTATCCTTTCCAACTCCGAATTTCCACCGCATGGTAGCCATCACTTATAACCCATCCCCTCTGATCTTCCTGGAAAAACACAAAGCCCTACTTGGTGTTGCTCGGCAGGAGTTCTGAGAACTTTTGTTTCCCTGTGCATCGCAGGTGCCACAGTGTCACCAAGCGCCCGTTCTCTGCTAGGTGCGGTGCTCTCGCCCTCCCCAAATTTGGCATCCACTGGGCCTTTAATGCCAGTCAGGATGTGGGTGTCAGCACTACCTTGCCCCACCTTTAGAGGAGGTGGTTGGGAGAAGCATGTCTCGGTTGGAACACAGAACCAAGGCGTATCTGTTTTCTTTGCCAGAGAGCGGGTATTGCTTAAGTCTGCCAAGACCTGGTTGTTAATTTGTGTGAATATAAGCTGGAAGCACGGGTTGTGTTGAAGAGGAGCCACAGTGGGTGGGAGATTCTAGAAGATAATTAGATTGGGAAGTCGTGCAGCTTTGTGGTTAGCAATGTGGCCATTTAGTACCTCACGTCAGCAAACCAATGATTCAGAGCCTCGGACTTCCCATCTGAATATGGGGATCATTCTGATTTTACTGGATTGCTGTAGGGGTGGCTTGAACACACACACACACACACACACACACACACACACACACACACAGCCCTCAGAGCCCTTTATTGTAGCTTACAGGCTGTTGATAGATTCGACAGTATGTCTTATTTCTGTTTTGGTTTTTTTAACGTAGGTTTACTGCTTTCACAATTGTGAAGAGGTTGTAGGGAACTGGTGTGATTCCGAGGATAGAGAATTGCACCTACATCTGAAAAGCCCCAAGTCTTGCCTCCACCATGAGTTCCTTGTGTGACCTCGGCCAACTCACTATCTCTCAGCCTCGGTTTCTCAGATATACACTTAGAGTAACAGACCTACTTAGCAGGGATGTTGTGAAGATAAATGCAAAGTGGGTGGGATAATAGCTGCTGACATAACTGCCCAGTTGTGTCTCGGGGGCACGTGGTGGGAAGTTTGGCCTATTTGTGATGAATATTTAAAAGCTTTAGGCCCTGCCTCTTAAGTCAAAGGTGACTTACAACATGAGACCATTGACAGATCTACCCAGAGCCCCCTGTTCCCGGGTGGGTAGTGGAGGCCGGAGTGCCTTTATTCCTCTTGCTGCTAATGCCCCAGGGCAAGTGGCAATTGGAAGAGGGAAGCAAGTGAGGCCCCTCCCTGACGGCTCCTGTTCTCTCTCACCTGCAGAGCCCTAAACACTTCCTGGTTCCCAGGCCAGCAAACCTGCCTAAGCAAGCTTCAGCAAAAAACCCACGTCATGTCTCTTGATTTCAGTTCTAAAAATAGTGTGTGCGTGAGAGAGAGAGAGTGAATAGGGGGGAAGGATTAAAAATTAGAAAGGGGTGGGGAAATCCCTCCCTTTGCATTTTTTGTTTCCATCAGAACAAGGTCTCTTCCTCTGGGAAGAGGAATCCAATTAGCAGCATGTCTGAAAGAGTGATGAGAAGGCAAAGGTTCTGGTATGAAGATATGAGGCTACAATTAGGAGCAAGGCAGGTGTGTGTTTGTGTGGGTACGCCGTGATTCTGAGGCAGGGCAGGGGGAAGCGGGATTCAGCTCCCTGTGAATTTCAGCTTTCAGTTAAATAAATAACAGCTCTCTGGTCCTTGCGGCGGAAGGTGTGTGGACAAGGCGCACTGAAACTGTGGCAGCCAGAGGGGTTGGGCTTTAGTTCTCGGTGCCTTCTCCCCCACCCCACAAATTGCGAAACCAGAACAAGCAATCCCAAACAGGAGAGACCATACAATACAATACGCTCGTTTTGCACAATTGTCAATAAGTCGCAGCGTTTTGTTTTAATGTGTCTAAGCAGATCGGCTTTAGAATAAGCCCCACTGAACTGGGTGTCTTAGGGTCAAGGTACACATAAATGCATCATTATATCTTTGTCTGTTTTCTTCCTTTTTAAAATAGCAATCGTGGGAGACCGGCACAGCAAGCTGGGCGAGGGGGGGGCGGGTTAGCCCTTCCGCACTGTTCCATTTTCCCAGTGAAAATTCTCCTTCAAGTGGCTAATTGGCATCCATAGCGGTTTCCCTCCTGGGGCAGCTAGTTTTAGGGGGGTGTTGGTTTTGATTGGAAAAACAGCATGGGGGGAGGGAAAAACAGCCCCCCCTCCATCCATGCTGTAATTGTGATCTGGATTCTCGATTTGAAAATAAGAAAAGAAAGGTGGAAATGGATAATGCTGTGCATTTAACACCTGGTGTGTGTGACCCTTGCTTGAAAGCAAAAGCATTTTAAGACTGTTCAGTTTCTCCTGCGCAAATCACAGGAACCCGTTGTTCCTTCACCATTCTGAACATCTAAACCGAGCTCATCCGTAAAACTTGGCCAGTGGGCCCCATCTAGGGTGACACCCTGCAGTTGACTTTCTCCAGAGTATTGATCTTGACATCGTGCGGCTGACAGGAGGAAATGTCAGGGGTTTGATGCACAGCCCAATTATTGTTGGCTCAAATAGAGCATGCTCTCATAGTGGTCTCACTGTACCCGAGCCTGCTGTGTACGACTTAATCAGCCTTGATTGTCGGCGTTCAGAGCTGTTTTATTTTTATTAGAACGCTCGGAACAGTCTGGTGCTATCTTGGCGAGATGATGTGGCCCTGAGTTGCAGCTTGTTCACAATACATTGGGCCTCTCTCTGGGTGGCACTTATTATAGGGTCCAGCATCTAGATTAATTTCTCTGACCCCTGGGGTGCTGGAGGAATTGGAAGATTATCACTCCCTCCCCAGGAGCCCTGAATTCTGTGACAGAGGCTGAGAATCCTACAACAGTCTCAGCCTCTTTGACAAACTACAGTTCCCAAGACCCTTTGCTGGGGAGAAACCCTGACAGTTAAACTGGTATTAACAGCCAGCCAATATGTTGACATCCACAGTTAGTGTTCTTATTGTGGAGGGGGAAAGGGGACTGGGAGAGAGTTGTGGGAACTGGAAAAAGCCTCTGCCTGAAACCCTGGAGAGGTGCGGCTGGTGAGTGTAGGCGATATTGAACCAGGGTTACAAGTAGATCTACAAAAGTTACTAGTCCCCCAAGCATTTTCACAAGTCTTCCCAAACATAGCTGTGTTAGTCCATCTCTGTTAATCCAGTGGGGGAGGGGGGAACACAACATTTTTATAAAGCAACATCCTGCTTGCGTGGAGATGATCCTTGCGCTCCCCTCCCTACAACCAAGCAGGGGAATTGCCAGGGTGACCATATGTCATCACCACAAAAGAGGATAAGGCACCCCAAGATGTAGGACAACCAAGAAAAATATAGCACGTGGCAAAATAAAAGGTAAAAACACTCATATATTGATTTCATGTGGTTAATTTAAACACCATATTACTTACTATTAAATTTAAAACTCTGTTATATATTATTGATTAATTACAAGAAGTCTGCGTGCTCTCCACTCAAAGGGAAAGGAGGACATTTAAGTTCTTCTCCAGGACACGAGGCTAAAAAAGAAGACATGTCCTGGAAAAAGGGGTCATCTGGTCACCCTGTTAATTGCAACCCTGTAATAAAAAATACTGCACTCCCTCCGGATTGAGGAAAAGATTGTCATGGCCCAGGCCAAGTCTGAACAGGACTTTTTTATAGCCCTTGCTGATGAGAGCTGATGATGGTGGGGTGGTGTCACTCCTGTACTTGCTGGGAACCCATGACTAAATGTCTGCGAAGTCCCCTCTGATAACTTCAAAAATTTTGCTCTGAGCTGTGGAAAGAATCTTTTTTCTCAGTGAGTAGCTATTCCCTTCAGTGTTCAGAAATAAATGGGGGGAAAAAAAACTTGGTTGGTTTGTAAATTATTGATCGGAGAGCTTACAGCTGGGAAGCATCAATTAAAATTCTCTCCTCTGAGCCCCTTCCAGGGTAGATTTTATTCCTGTGGTAGAGGATATATTGGAATATTAAATGGGACAATTTCAGACATTTGGAGTTTTGCAATTATTTCATTTCCTGAGTAATGGAAGCTGGTTTGGTCTTCGGATACATCGAGTGCACGGAGATGGTTTGCTGCTCGTGAGGGAGTCACTCTCCCTCAACCCCCCCGCCCTAGAGAGATGGTTGTTGCTGTGAATTTGGACTGCCTCGATTTCCGTTTTGAAGGGAGGCAAAGAGCCCCCCTCATTCTCCAAATAGGTAACTTTCACTGACCAAGCAAGACCACCTGTTTGGTAGGTGTGTCACAGACCTCATCCCCAAAGGCCCACCGTGCATGATTCGAGCACCCAATTAAACCCCATTTTGCATTCACGGGATTCGGTCTGAAAGGGTTTCACATTCTGAAGCCTGTTTGACGTGCAGGTCTCTCTTGCCGGATTGAACGGACATGATTGGTTGGCTGGCTCGTGACCATTGCAAAACTGAATCAATTTGGATTGAATGATTGATATCCTGCCTGATAATCATGCGTTAAGGCAGTTAGCAATTAAAAACACATTAAGACATCCAAAAATGCATTAAAACAGGGTTCTTGCTTTATTATGCAGACGAGACAGAGAGGAGCAGGCAGAATACGCGTTTTTGCCTCCCCACAACTCCACATCAGCACCGACTCGCCCACCCACTAGCCCAAACAGGTGGACCTTTAAGGACCCATTTTAAAAACCAAAAGATCAGAACCACAAACCCCCTGTGGAAGAGAGTTCCACAGCCTGGGGGCCACCAGAGAAGGAGACATGCTGGTCTTCTCCCCCTCATGCTAGTCAGCTGAGCTTCAGGAACCGATGGCCTGGTCAAAAGATCTCAACAGGTAAGCAGAATCCTGTGTCAGAAGGCAGACCTTTAAGGTATCCCAGACCCAAGCCATATTGACTGAATGCCATAATTCTGTACAGAAGGCCCCTTGAACTCAGCCTGTGGGCTTTCCAGGGTTAGACTTCATTCGTCCTCTGATCTGCTCTGTGATACGGCAAGACGGCTGCACCATTTGTTGCCAGTTTAGCAACTGCAGGGTGGTGGTATTGGATGGTAGTATTGGGGGGGGGGAGGGAATCCAGCATTTTCAGGCAATTTTAACTTGACTCCAAAAGAACTGCAAGGTTAGTGCCACTCTCCCATTTCTGGTCTGGTTGTTCCACGATCAGTTCATAAAAGCAGCCCTGATGGATCAACCAGAAGTTCCGCCTAGCCCAGCACCCCTGTGTTCCACAGTGGCCAGCCAAGAAGCCCACAAACAGGGCACGTAGGCTTCAACCCTCCGCTGTATTCCTCCCTCCTCCACTTGGTTGGCGAGGCCCATCGACTTTCACAGCACACACTTGCTGTCTCCACCGTTTGAAGGTTTACAGCATGAGGAGGGCAGTTTCCAATACGATGATGCATTAGAGAGGCTAGGAGGGAATTGGCTGCGGGCTGGAAACTGGATAGCGAGGCCATTAGGAACTCAAATTGACAATTCGAGATTGATCTCCACGGACCAGGAGCACTGCATGCCTTTGACTGCCTTGTCTTGCGCATTTGAATTTTTTTTTTTAAAAAAAAACAAAAACAAACACAAAAGCACATTGGCTAAATTTGGTGGCACTCCGAAACCTGTCAGCAAAATGTTGAGCAAATCGTGTCTTTAATATTCCCCAGGCAATGTGGCTGAGATCCTTTTGAAGGCCGAGGGGTGGAAGGCGGCTTCCTGTTTGTAAGTCAAATATTTTTGCAAATTTTGTTTTTCCTGCAGTGCTCTTTCGGGGGAAAAAAACGTAATTTTTTTTAAAAGAAAAAAAAAATTTGAGTTCCTTTTATTATTAATTACATTTTTATTCCACCCTCCTTTAAGTTGCTCGGGGTGGCTTCTGTGATTTTCCCTCTCCTCGTTTTATCCCGAGAGATCAGGTTAATTCACCCAATGAACTCAGTGGAATGTGGAACCCAGTTCTCCCTTGTCCCAATCCAACTCCCTACCCTCACATTGCACTGGTTCTTGCCACATTTATGAACATCCTTGTATGAGCAGGGCTGATTTCCTTTTGTGTCTGATCATTATGCATACATCCAACCCTAGAAGATTTTTCTGGAAGGTTTAAAACCCCCTGGGTTAAATAACCCCTGTAAGGCTCATAGAGATGGTCCACTTCTATGTTAAGGCCTCTCTGTTCAGGTGGATGGGATACATGGAGCAAGCAGATAGTCAAGATTTATTTAATAGTTGGCATTGGCTACAAGGAGCTGATATGGAGCATGTACGTATGGACAATGTCAGGTTCTTGACTGTCTGGGTGGGTGGGGGTGAAGAAATGAATACTGTACTGTATTCTTTCCTGAAAGATCCCCTCAAGGGGCAGATTGATTCTTTGCCCTCGATATCACAGCTGGGTAGCATTACATGAAAGACACAACCGCCCAGTTGAGATGCAGCCATTCTGGTTTCAGAAACCGCGGTTAGTTTGAACCGGGAACAGGCCATGTGCCTTCATGCCCCCTTCTCCCCTTTCATGCTTCATCACTCCCCTGGTTTGTTAAACTGCAGTTCCCTGTGATGGCTGAACTGGGAAACTGGTTTGAGTGCTCTTGGCAGACCTGTTCTTAATTACACCTATTATTACCTTCAGACTGCGTCACAAGATCCTGGTCACACCTGGCTGGTTTGCAGTGCTGCCTGCTTCCTTGCAGGAAAAAGAGAAAAAAAAAAAAAGCCCACTGCACCAGAAATCAGGACTGACCGAGGCACAAATGGGCAGCTGCTCACAACGACCTTGTGAGGCAGGTCATGAAAGGTCTTCAATTTCAGATGGGAAGCAGAGGCTGAGAGATGGCAGCCCCCTTTGAATAGGGCCGAGATTGGAGCCTGTGATCGGCCCATTGGCCTTGATCTGGCCTCCATAGAACTGAAGTCGGGGTGGAGAAGGAGTGTGGCTTCTCTAGCTTAAAAAAAAAAAGGATTTCTGACCCCTTTCTAGGGAAGGTTGCTTGTGTGTTTTCTAATCAGAGTGGAGCTGCGCATCCTCAGGAACCTCTTTCATAGCAATATAAGAACCTTCCTGACGCTGGTGGGTTTTGTCATGATTATTATTTGTTCGAATAGTGCCGTCAGTGTGCATGATGCTTTGCAGATAGGACAGGCCCCTGCCCTGTGGAGCTTAGTGTGAAATTGGTTGGGGAGGACAACAGGGGTCAGGGAGGAAGACGTAGGGTGGGGTAAACAGGAAAAAAATAGGCAGTTATTGCAGTGACAAGTTCTTAAGCTAAAAGCAGGCGATGGGGACTACAGGAGGGTGTGCCGAAGGCAACACAGAGAAGGCAGGTTTTGAGGAGGGATTTGGAAGGAAGTATATACTCCATGTTATTCCATCACCACTCAGAATCAATATCTGGGGAGGTGGGGGGGGGAGAGGAAGACACACACCCAGCCACTGATACGCATAGGTACATTTCTCCTATACATGGAGGTTCTGTTTAGAACTTTGTGTAAACAAGTACTTGACTAACACACAGGGCAGCCTGTCCTTGAGGTTGACTTGGGCAACGGCACCTGTTGGATTAGCACCTGCCTGTCTCCACCACTCCCCCCCCCTCCCGGATAAGAGAAAACCTCCTCAACTCTTCCTGTTCTGCGCTGTCCCCTTTTTTTGTGTCTGGCGCTGGCTGCCTCACAGCCTGGGCGGGGGGGGGGGTGTGAGATCTGTATGTCCTTGGCCTTGGGGAGGAGCAGGAAAATGGGGTAGAATTCAGAGGCCGTCTCCAAACACCTGCCTTTCCCTTTCTCACTTGAATTCTCTGACGTGAGACTGATGCGTGTGTGTGTGGAGAGGGTGGGAATCCATCATAAGGCTGCAGCCGTCCCCTTTCATTGCCCTCCTCCTCTCCCTTCCCCGGGAGGGTGCAAAATTGGTGAGCCGCCAAATGATGCTCTTCTGGCTTGCGGGCGGGCAGGGCCGCTCATTGCGTATGCGGAAGGCGTCCATCTCCCTCTGCTCCCACCCGCTCTCCCCCTCCCCCCACTCCTGCAAAGGCTTCTTGTGCTGTTGAGTAGCTGATCACCGGCTCCAGGAGCCACCAACTTCCCTGCCTCCAAGATGGACCAAAGCTTTCCTGTCTCCCTTCCAGGTGCAGGCCAAGTTTCGCTACCCGTTCTACTATGAGATGTGCTGGTATGTCCTGGAGAGGTACGTCTCTTGTCTGACCCAGCGCTCCCACCTCAGCAAAGAGTTTGTGAAAGAATCCATGTTAGTTGGTGAGTGTAAATTCAACTCCGCTTATTTCCTTTTAGCAGCTCCATGCTTCATATTCCGCCCAACGGATGGAGATTTTAGGAAAGGTATTGAGAACAAAACGGCTAGTATTATAATGCCGTTGTAAAAATCGATGGTAAGGCCACACCTGGAGTATTGTGTCCAGTTCTGGTCGCCACTTCTTAAAAAGGACATAGTGGAGATGGAAAAGGTGCAAAAGAGAGCGACTAAGATGATTACGGGGCTGGGGCACCTTCCTTAAGAGGAAAGGCTACGGCGTTTGGGCCTCTTCAGCCTAGAAAAGAGACGCCTGAGGGGGGACATGATTGAGACATACAAAATTATGCAGGGGATGGACAGAGTGGATAGAAAGATGCTCTTTACACTCTCACATAACACCAGAACCAGGGGACATCCACTAAAATTGAGTGTTGGGCAGGTTAGGACAGACAAAAGAAAATACTTCTTTACTCAGCGTGTGGTTGGTCTGTGGAACTCTTTGCCACAGGATGTGGTGATGGCGACTGGCCTGGACGACTTTAAAAGGGGATTGGACAAGTTTCTGGAGGAAAAATCCATTACGGGGTACAAGCCATGATGTGTATGTGCAACCTCCTGATTTTAGAAATGGGCTATGTCAGAAGGCCAGGTGCAAGGGAGGGCACCAGGATGAGGTCTCTTGTTATCTGGTGTGCTCCCTGGGGCATTTGGTGGGCCGCTGTGAGATACAGGAAGCTGGACTAGATGGGCCTGTGGCCTGATCCAGTGGGGCTGTTCTTATGTTTTTAACTACAATTCCCAGGAAGCCTTGCAGGTCTCTTGTTATCTGGTGTGCTCCCTGGGGCATTTGGTGGGCCGCTGTGAGATACAGGAAGCTGCACTAGATGGGCCTATGGCCTGATCCAGTGGGGCTGTTCTTATGTTCTTATGAGATCTTTGGCTCGTGGCGCCAGCAGGATTTGGGTGCAAGCCGTGCTCTGCAAGCCCCGTGCCCCAATTCCGCACAAGAAAAATACCTTTTGGAGCGCCTGGGATCAACGGAACCAATCGTCCAACCTCTTGTGTGCGAACTAATCCTGAGCGGCAATTTTCAACCAAAGCGCCCAGCACATTGTTGTGTTGTGAATAGTCCTCAGATGTGCTGCAGGAGTTCGGGGGAGGATCATTTATTAATTGGGCCATTGGGGGTGTGTGAGCCCCCCCCCACCAGCATTGTGGTGTGGCTTGTCAAGTGTCCAAAAATTGATGGTGTGAAAAAGGTTGAAATGAAATGAAAAAGGCTGAAAATTGCTGGTCCAGAAGATTACAGAGGTCGGAGCTAGCTTTGCGCAGCTACGCAAGGCGCTTCCATGTAGAGCTGTGGCACCAGCAGCCAGGGACTTGGATTTGATGGGGCCAGCTCTTCCTAGATCTACTCAGTATCCTGACCCCGAGCATGCATTTGGCTTGCCTTCTCCTCCAGCGAAAGCCGGATGGAGGGGAGGCCTCAGATTGCCGACAGGTACTGAGTAGCAGGCCTCTGTGTGGTCGGTCGCTATCGCTCCTGAGGGTCCAGGCATGATGAGAAACTGTCCAAGACCAGAATGGAGCTTCTGAAGGGTGGGCCCTGGGTTCCCCTGTAGTGGAGGTGAGCTCCTGCCCTCAGGAGGGGAGATGGAGTGATGGCCTCTGGTTGCCCTTCAGTCTTCTCCTCTTCAGAAGTCTTATAAGGTCCAAGGCGTGCTGCTAGCCACGCTTCAGGTGCATTGCCTCTACCCCCACCACTGTTGTCATCCAGTGACATCCCCCATTGACAACAGGTGTCAGGACTAAGCCATGGGCAGCTGTTGAATAGGGGCAAATCCAGTAGGTCGCAAACTTAGGAGGGTTTGGGGTGCTCAGAGTTCTTGGTTCTTGAACCCTAAAGCCCTCAAGGCCCCCCTGTTCAGTAGTACTGCCACCACCCTGTATGTGCCAGTGCCTCAGTCCAGGGACACTGAGACCCTCTAGGCTTAACTCTATCCCTTGCAGGCACTGAGCTCTTTCTCCAGTTAAAGCTTCAGTCCTCAAGTTACTAGACCTCAATGAGCACTTGGTAGCTTGCTGAACAGCTAGGCAGGATTCTGAACCTTTGTCCCCAAAAGACAATGAAGCAACTTGGTAAAAGAGATTTTAGTTTATTAAGTACATAAGGTTACACACTCTACAATAAGGCAGCAAATGCTAGAGGCATAAACATCTAGGAAACATATCAGCAATAAAATAACAAAGCTAGCTGGCTATCTCTGTTAATCCATATCTCTCACCTGGGTCAGTTACTCTTGTAGATCTCTTAGCTCCAGGGCTACCTATGGGGCTAGGTGCCCATGGTGGACAATGGAGCTCTAGCGTGCAGGATGTTGCACCCAAAAACTCTGCCCAAGAAGAAGCGACACACCCCTTGGGGCACTCATTAATATACTTATGCTAATAGTACTGAGGTGACTTCACTTATTTAGACTGTCCCATCAGAAACTTTTGAGGACAGAACCTTCTTGGAGTGGGTCTGGTTGCCAGCCCTCCTGGTTCTTACCCCTCCCAAATGGAGATCCATAGCTGCACTCCATCACGCTTGATCAGGCGCCCCTCAGTCTACTGAGGTGTTAAATATTCCAAGGGGTTGTAATTCTTATTGTCTGTCCTTTCTGGCCAGCAAAGGAGAGACAACAATCTTTGTGTTTGTTTACTCACATTCTTGCAGCTAGGAACTGAGAGCCACTTCTCCGTTACTGACTTAGTTTGGTTCAGGCTTCACGTGCTAACCTAGGCCTAAACTGTACATATTCATGACACAGGGAACAAAGCCTAGAGTCAGGCCAAGCTAGATCCAGGAAAGCTTGTTGTTGTCTAGGCCAGACTCTGCTCTGAACAGGCAGCTTTTGTGGCCCTTCCTGTTTCTGAAAGCCAGTGCACCCGCATCCTTTACATCCATGTTTGAGTGCAAAGTTTGGGAGGGTTTTAATTCTTTTTCTTGTGTCCCCCAGATGCAACAAGGAAACGAAGCTTAGACAGTTTCTCGTCAGATTCCTGGGTAGACATGGATGATGAATCATGTGATGTTCACACCCGGGAAGACAAGGAGGACACCTCAGATAAAATCCCCAAGGTCTCAGCCGATGGCTCCTCTTCTCCGAACAGCACACATTCAGAAGGAAAGGAGATTTTGGGGTGGAAGCAAAAATTGACAGCTGCCCGGTACCTCAAAAGGACTTTGTCTAACGAGTCGGACGAAAGTATCAAGTCGACCCCAGCAGACTATCCCAAAACGCCCACGGGGTCTCCAGCCACGGAGGTCTCTGCCAAATGGACTCACCTGACAGAGTTTGAACTGAAAGGGTTGAAGGCCTTGGTTGAAAAACTTGAATCCCTACCTGAGAACAAGAAGTGTGTTCCAGAAGGCATTGAAGATCCCCAGGCCCTCCTTGAGGATATGAAGGTCTGCAGATATATGTTTGCCAAGTCACAGGCTGTGTGGGCTGAAACAGGAGCCTGTTGTGGAGCTGGGAAGGGGCAGACGAAATGATAAAAGGTTCCGGGACACCTTCCCGGA
Organism: Tiliqua scincoides; assembly: GCF_035046505.1. NCBI lineage: Eukaryota > Metazoa > Chordata > Lepidosauria > Squamata > Scincidae > Tiliqua > Tiliqua scincoides. The sequence continues at coordinate 14,297,543 of NC_089834.1, forward strand.
AAGTGGTGGGGCTTCTTAGGGTAGGCCAAAGGACAAGGAAGAGGTTGGGTTTACAATCACTTGTAAAATTGGGAAGAAAGTGGGCAGAGAGAATACTGTATTCTTGGATAACAAGAATTTGGCCATCCCCTGAAATTGATTGGCTGCAGGTGGAGGACCAACGAAAGAAAGCATTTCTTTCCTCTCAGCACACAATATACTTGTAGATAGATTTCACTGCCATGGGATGTAGCGATGTCTCAGGTAGTTTTTTAAAGAGGAACAGGCTTTTACAATGCTCTTGTCTGAGCGGCCTTGAGTAAGAAGGTACTCTTGACAAGGAGACCTGACTTCTGACCTCTTCATACTCTCACAAATGCTTCACTTTTTCACCGCAAGGAGGAGGATCATGTTTACTATAGTCACATGGTATTTGAGGAGGCCTCCCTGAGTGACACCCAACTGCAGGATGCAGCACGTGTCTAATTGACACCACTATGCCAGAGCTGGAAAGCACTGACATAAGGGGTTAGGATTGCACCCTTACTGTCTAAAAGTTCAACAGAGAGGAGGGAGGAAGATGATCAACAAGGCTGGAGTCTATCATATTTTAAGTTACCTGTACTTTGGCCAGATTATAAGTTGGTTTTGGGGACTGGCGGGTTGTACCAAAGGCTTCACAGAAATGTTGGGTTGTGCAGTGATTTGAAAGGGGGGGGGGTTTGAAAGTAAGCCGTTTCCCTTCTGCATCACTTGTTTCTAGCAAAACAAAGGGCGCAATCCTAATCCACTTTTCAGCACTGACATAAGGGCAATGCAGCTCTGAGGTAAGGGAACAAACATTCCCTTACTTTGAGGAGGCCTCCGTGAGTGACACCCAACTGCAGGATGCAGCACGTGTCCCATTGGCACCGCTATGCTAGTGCTGGAAAGCGCTGACATAAGGGGTTAGGATTGCGCCCTATGTTGTTGTTCTTTAAAATAATTCCATTTCCATCCTTTTGTGGTCTGTGTGATATCACACCTTCGTGGGCAGCCCCAAGTTCTGTGTTTCTCCATGATAAAGATGGAAACCAGACACACTGGTTTGCAGGGAGAGATGACCACAAAACTACCAGTCCAGATAAATCAAGGTTGAGAGGCATGTTTTTTTTACTGGGAATTGTTGTTCCAACCAAAAATGGGTTGTTTCACAAATTTAAAAGAAAAACCAGCCTTAAGGATTAAAAAAGCACTTGTGTCCTTTGTGAATCTTCTCTCATGATCTTAAACCCTCATCTGCAAGTGGGTATAAACCATTAAAAAAAAAAAGCACATTGGAATCCAAAGAGCAAGCTTATAACCTTTTGGGCTGTGGCTTTTTGGTGCAAGGTGGAAATCATGCGTCCTTTTCATCCTGGTATGCTGGACAGGTTCTGTGTCCTCCACTTTAATGAGCCTATTCTCCTTCCAAAACAGAACATCCTGAAGGACCATGCAGATGATGACCAGAACCTCGCCATTTCTGGAGTCCCCGTGGTGTCCTGGCCAAAGAAAAATGCGAAGGTAGGAGATCTCAGCAGAAATCGATTCAGTGACTTTTCTTTGATACTAAAATTGCTACCTTCTGGAGAGTTGGCTGGCACCCAGCTGGGCATGAGTCCACTGTGACAGTTGGGCAGAACTGCAAAACCTCTCACCTAGCACCACTTTCCAGGGTAGAAGAGATGCAGTCAGGCAGGTATCTCGAAAGCCATTCTATGGCAGAGATCAGAGTAGGCAAGGGAGCGTAGACTGATCCTTGCCTAGATGCATGCATTTTCTTCTGGAGTCAACTCCCATTGTCTGTGGGGAGGTTAGGTGCTACATCCTGTCCTTTCTGGAGCGGAGGACTGCAAAGACCCGGGGCCAGGCTATCTCCATAATGGCTCAGGACCACACACTTTGTACCCCAAGGATTCCCAGATCAGCCGCTGGTGGCATCTCTAGATAGGCTGGGAAAGACCCCCTTGGGAAGACAATACCAACCCAGGTGAATGAAAGATCTGAGTCGGTGGAAAACAGTGCTGAATATTTTCCTTACCAGATGACACCAGGCTTTTTCTTCAGCTTCCCTTGTAGACTGTTCTCAGTTTTGGGTCACCACAGTTTTGACTGCAGAATTATTCACCAGCTGGTTTGTTATTGTTATGATCGTACTGCAAGCTGAGTGTTGTATTTCAGTTGTAAACCACTTTGGATGTCATTGTGCATGTGCCAGCAGATAAGTATTTTTTAAATGAATAAATTGGAAGCCAAGGGTTGGAGAAATAAAGCTAACCCTGGGTTTTGTAACCATGAATTCAGATTTCAGGTCAAGCAATGGTTAGGGAACGTAATATTGGTTTGGTATGATGTCTGAATTGACAAACCATGGTTTCTGAGGGCAAACCAGAGTCAAACTAGAATCGAAACCCATGATGTGTGTTGCAAGGTACTTCTTGTGAAAATGATGGTCTAGTGCAGGGGTCTCCAAACCTTTTGGCCAGAGGGCAGCATCAAATATCTGGCATGGCGTTGAGGGCCGGAAATAAATATAAAATTTATTTAAATAAGTTAGAGATGGAACTTAGATGAGTGAATAAGTGAATGAATGGGATCATTCATTCCACCTCTCTGGCCCTGGAACACCTTCCAGATGCAACCAGAGCATAGTTCCAGTCATGTTTGGCCAAGTGGGCCAGAGGTTTTCAGGGGACAAGAGGCTGGCCGCGGGCTGGATATAGGCTTGCCACGGGCCGCATCTGGCCCCTGGGCTGGGGTTTGGAGACCCCTGGTCTATTGGTTCGAAACTTTTAGGAGCCCATGAACCATTGAGGAAAAAACTGGAATTGTCATGGACCACATGCAACCTCCCATCCCCCTGCACACAACTAAATTTGCAATATTTAGAGAAGATTTATTAGATATTTATTATTTATAGAGAAGATTTGTGGGTTGATGCTTTTGTTGCCGGCTGCAGCAGGTCCATTCTCTGACCTCTCTGATGGTCTGTGGTGGAGCACACATTCGGTGAGATGCTGGAAGTGATCAAAGGTGATTCTGTTTTTCTGAGACCACGAAGATTGCTTTTTAGAGTTGTGCGGACCACCTGTGGTCCACGGACCATAGGTTGGGAACCAATGGTCTACAGCAATGGCTGAAGGGACAAACTGAAGGGACAGACTGTGGTTATGATTTCACTTCCAGAGGGCACTGGGCCTTGAGAGCAGCAAGCTGGACAGGTGGACGCTGAGAGCATCTCTAAACAACGGTTTGCTGGTTTTTACAGTGGGAGGCTCAAACTGTGACTTGGATTTAAACTAGGATTAGCACAAATTTGGTGCTGTGTTCATGTTGAGCTCGTAATTTAGTGTCTGAAGCTGCTGCTGAAGGACAGAAAACACTATGCAACGTATTTTTAAAACTTTCTTGATTGATAATTTCAAGGGGCTGTCAAAGCAGCTTACAAAAGAGAGCGACTAAGATGATTATGGGGCTGGGGCACCTTCTTTACGAGGAAAGGCTACGGCATTTGGGCCTCTTCAGCCTAGAAAAGAGACGCCTGAGGGGGGACATGACTGAGACATACAAAATTATGCAGGGGATGGACAGAGTGGATAGGGAGATGATCTTTACACTATCACATAACACCAGAACCAGGGGACATCCACTCAAATTGAGTGTTGGGAGAGTTAGAACAGACAAGAGAAAATATTTCTTTACTCAGCATGTGGTTGGTCTGTGGAACTCCTTGCCACAGGATGTGGTGACGGCATCTGGCCTGGACGCCTTTATAAGGGGATTGGACAAGTTTCTAGAGGAAAAATCCATTACGGGGTACAAGCCATGATGTGTATGTGCAACCTCCTGATTTTAGAAATGGGTTATGTCAGAAGGCCAGATGCAAGGGAGGGCACCAGGATGAGGTCTCTTGTTATCAGGTGTGCTCCCTGGGGCATTTGGTGGGCCGCTGTGAGATACAGGAAGCTGGACTAAATGGGCCTATGGCCTAATCCAGTGGGGCTCTTCTTATGAGAAAGAGAGCCACACAGGAAAACAATTCTGCTTTTTTTTCCGCTTTGTGAACTTTTAGTTGAAAAGCGGTATATAAATACTGTTAATAATAATAATAATAATAATAATAATAATAATAATAATAATAATAATAATAATAATAATAAAACAAGAGTGGGGAACAAGTTTCCACCAAGAATAAAAACCTTAATACACTAGTCAGGCATGTTGAGACCTCCCTATTGGTTTCCCAAGGGAGCACTACTTGGAACACAAGCAATGCTCCCCTGTAGAAGGTCAGCAGGTATCGCCCCCCTTCAAATAAGTTCCTCTGCCGTTACTGATCTCCCTGATGAGTCTCCTCCCATCACTATGCTCTGGGAGAACCTATGCTCTGTATGCGCAACCTCCTGATTTTAGAAATGGGCTATGTCAGAATGCCAGATGCAAGGGAGGGCACCAGGATGCAGGTCTCTTGTTATCAGGTGTGCTCCCTGGGGCATTTGGTGGGGCCGCTGTGAGATCCAGGAAGCTGGACTAGATGGGCCTATGGCCTGATCCAGTGGGGCTGTTCTTATGTTCTTAACTACAATTCCCAGGAGGCCTTGCAGGTCTCTTGTTATCAGGTGTGCTCCCTGGGGCATTTGGTGGGCCGCTGTGAGATACAGGAAGCTGGACTAGATGGGCCTATGGCCTGATCCAGTGGGGCTGTTCTTATGTTCTTAACTACAATTCCCAGAAAGCCTTGCAGGTCTTCTTGTTACCTGGTGTGCTCCCTGGGGCATTTGGTGGGCCACTGTGAGATACAGGAAGCTGGACTAGATGGGCCTGTGGCCTGATCCAGTGGGGCTGTTCTTATGTAAAAGTTGCCATAAAATTACAAAATCACAGGTGAGCATGGGAAAAAAAAGACATGCTGGGTGTGAGGCGGAGAAGGGAAGGGCTTCTTGTGAGCATCCCTGTGTGCAATGCCAGTGTCAGCTCCTTGGGGCAGAGTCCTGATCTGGGGACTTTGTAGCACCTTCCACCCATCCCTGATGGAACATTGGTTGCTCAGACTGTTGCCAATATTTGAGGACAGGAGGCCTCAGCCAATACCGAACTTGTCCAGCGTCTGATGCTGCCCCTGAGTAGACCGAAACCATCTCACAGCTTTCAGAGGCAGATTCGAGTGTCAGCTCCGTCTTTAGATTCTTAAAAGCTGCAGAAAGTGGCAGCTCCTCCTCCCCCACCCCTTTTCGGTTGCCACCTGCCCGATGAGGAGTTCTGTAGAGCTCAGAAGCTCGCTATGTTACTTTTTGGTCAGCTCACAGGCCCAATCCTGAACCTGGATCAAATCAACTGATGAAGGGGGGAACGCCCCCCTTTTGTTTCCAACAAAACCATTCCCTTTGGTTTTAAACCAGAGCAGATAAGTCAGCGGGGCTAAATGCACGAAGGCAGCTGCAAGTCGGTCAGGCAGGCTTGAACCCCTCAGTGTGATAATTTGGGGGATCTTCCTTGCACCAAGGGAGCCAACCGCAGAGGGAGGGCAGCTTAAGAAGCGGTAACTTTGGGCGGCTTTTTCACTAGGCGCCTGCTTTTGGGCACACAAATCCAGGAAAGCGGTTCCCGCTGGGGTCATGCAGAAATTCAAGATCTTAGTTTGCTGCAGATCCTGCAGGGAGCTCAAATCAACGTGCAAGGAAGGTGGCCAGGCAGGCTCCAGGCCACAGATCCAGCCCAGCAAGACAGCTGACTTGCCGGCCTTCAGATCGCCCCTTTCAACTGCTCAGGTCCACTTATTGAGGAGCTGCCCCCCCACCCTCAAGTGGAGAGAAGCCCCCCAGGGGGAGGCCTTTACCCCTTGCAGGCCACCCATTCTCCACTCTTGCTTGTCAACTGGAGGAGGGGAGAACTGGCAGGGCCCCCCCCCATTCTGGACTGAACAGACCAGAGGGGGCCACTGCTGCAGTCTCGCCCCCTCCCCTCCCGCAACTTGGCATCTCACAACCTGAGCTGGTGGCGTGCCTGCTGCCTGAGCTGCTTCTGGAAGGAGACCAGCTGCTCCCAAAGGCAGCGACCCCCCCCCTTATCTGATCCTCAGAGGCAGTCCCATCGGGGGCGGTGGGCTCGCTCCCAGACCGGCGGGGCTCCTCGGAGGTCAGTCCCATTGTCTTCGGCGGGGCCAGGGAAGCCCCGGGGCGCGCCTGGAGAGGGGGTCCCCTGCCCCTTCCTGGCGCTGGGCAGCCGCCGCCTCGCCTCGCCTCGCCTCTGGATTGGCGCCGCGCCCGGCCAGCCCCTTCCTGGCCAGGCTCATGCATATGCAGCGCCGCCGCCGCTCCTTCCTCCTCCTCCTCCTCCTGCGCGCAGCGGAGCGGAGCGAGGCGAGCCTGGCTGCCCGGCCGGCCGGCGGAGGCGCCTCCCGCGCGCCCTGGCCATGTCCGGCAGCCCCGACGAGGAGGAGGAGGGCTACGACTCCGAGGAGCAGGACCCCGAGCAGGTCGGGCGGGCGGGCGGGCGGGCCGGGTGGGGGCTCCTCTCCCCTCCCCTCCCCCCCTGCCGGGGAGGGGGCTGGCCGGGCAGGGGGTCCCCAGGGCGCGGTGCGCAAAGACGCGCGCAGGAGACAATGGGACCCCCGCCAGGCAGGCAGGGCTGCAGCCCGCCCCCACCCCGCGGCCGGGCGGGCGGGGGGCTCTGCGCGCAGAAGGCGGCGCCTCCCCTGGCTGGCTGGCTGGCTGGCAGGGGCCGGGCCCCCTCGCGGGGAAGCCAGGCCGCCAGGTGCTCTGCTGGGCATCCCCGAGGCTGGCAGGGCTCTGGTGGCCCTCGGCCTCTTTCGTGCCAGTGCGGAACTGAAGCCCCACCGTCCGGCCGCCCCCTCCCAGCACCCACCCCAGGGCCCTCCCAGCACTCCACACCAGTGTCCTGATCAGGACTGGGACACCCCCTCCCGGGCCCTGCAGGGGAACACCAGAGGCCTCCCCCTTCACCGGGAGGGGGGGCCCTCGCCCGGACACTGTGACCCCACAGCTGAGCCTCGCAACCCCTTTGGGGTCCAAACCCCAAGGCCAGAGTTATGGGCCGCAGCCTACTGCATAAGGGGGCTTAATGGCCAGAGGGCAGTTGGGGGGGGGGATCAAGTCTGGAAAGAGGCAAAATTGCTAACTGTAGCAGCTTCTTGCCTGATCCTGTGCATGTTAACTCTGAAGTAAGTCCCGCTGATTCACCAAGCCTTACGTATGTGTGCAGGATTGCGCCCTGTTTGCATGGAAGCAGGACCTGCTGCGTTCAGTGAACCCTGGTGCTCAGGTAAGCTCACGCAGGACTGCAGCCTGACCCTCTGTCTGCATGTCAACTTGGAAGTAAGGCTGGAATCCTGGGTGCACTTGCCTGGTGGGAAGGTTCGTGGAACACAGTGGAGTTGGCTTCTGAGGGACTTTGCTGCAACCCTCTGTATAATGTATCCATCCTGCTGAAGTTGGAGGGGCCTCCTTTTGAATAAACATGGAAAGAATTGGACTGTAAGGTTGCATCCTGCACACACTTACGTGGGAGCAAGGAGCATGGAACTCGGTGGGGCAGGACTCGTGGTTGAGTGTCCTACTGCAGACAGACACAGCTGCCCTTCTGGACGTCGCATCTGCTCTGTGTATTTCAAATGTTTATGCCCTGCCTGCTACCTGCAGTTCTCAAGGCGACCTGCAGCATTAAAAAAAATATGGCAATGCAAAACCAAACTCAAGCACATATTTATTACTGTAATTTATAAGCTACTCTCTTATATTGAGAGGTACTCCGGGCAGCCCACAAGGATTTGAAATGCAATCATGAAGAGGACTATTGTATTGGCAACCTTCAGTCTTGAAAGACTATGGTATCGCGCTCTGAATGGTGGTTCTGGCACAGCGTCTAGTGTGGCTGAAAAGGCCAATCCGGGAGTGACAATCCCTTCCACACCGGGAGCAAGTGCAGTCTGTCCCTGGTCTGTCTCCCTGGCTATGGGCCTTCCTTCTTTGCCTCTTAGCCTCAGACTGTTGGCAAAGTGTCTCTTCAAACTGGGAAAGGCCATGCTGCACAGCCTGCCTCCAAGCGGGCCGCTCAGAGGCCAGGGTTTCCCACTTGTTGAGGTCCATTCCTAAGGCCTTCAGATCCCTCTTGCAGATGTCCATGTATCGCAGCTGTGGTCTACCTGTAGGGCGCTTTCCTTGCACGAGTTCTCCATAGAGGAGATCCTTTGGGATCCGGCCATCATCCGGATGGCCGGATGAAGAGGACTAATGGCAAGCAATAATAGGAACTGTTTCTGAAGTCGCCATCAGATTAAATCCACAGACACCCTGAACTGCTAAAATATGTCCATAGAAATAAAATAGTTTTTATACCTTGCCTAAATGTAGGCAAGGCAACTGTTACCCTGCACATTCCTGATCTAGTCTGATCTTGGAAGCTAAGCTGGGTCAAGCCTGGTTAGTACTTGGATGGGAGACCGCCTGGGAATACCAGGTGCTGTAGGCTTATACCATAGTCTTTCGAGACTGAAGGTTGCCAACCATCTCCCTATACTGAACACTATCTCCCGATCTTGTCTGATCTCGGAAGCTAAGCAGGGTCAGGCCTGGATGGGAGACTGCCTGGGAATACCGGGTGCTGTAGGCTTATACCATAGTCTTTCGAGACTGAAGGTTGCCAACCATCTCCCTATACTGAACACTATCTCCCGATCTTGTCTGATCTCGGAAGCTAAGCAGGGTCAGGCCTGGATGGGAGACCGCCTGGGAATACCGGGTGCTGTAGGCTTATACCATAGTCTTTCGAGACTGAAGGTTGCCAACCATCTCCCTATACTGAACACTATCTCCCGATCTTGTCTGATCTCGGAAGCTAAGCAGGGTCAGGCCTGGTTAATACTTGGATGGGAGACCACCTGGGAATCCCGGGTGCTGTAGGCTTCTACCATAGTCTTTCGAGACTGAAGGTTGCCAACCACCAAATGTAGGCACCGAAGGGGCCAGGCCTACCTCTCTTACTGGAGACTGTCCTGTGATTTTGGGTGCTATCAGTGAAAAGCCCCTCCCCTCGCTTGTACTTGCCACTCTGCACATGGGCAGGGGGGTGCAGGATTGAAGTGAAGGGTTTCTGATGTTGCACAGAGTTCCTGAACTGATTCATACGGGGAGAGGTGGTACAGTCAGGTACTAAAATAACACTGAATTAGAAGCACCACATAAATGATTTGATCGGTGACCAAAATGCAACTCAGTGCCTGGATATACAACACAGTTGCTAAATGGGTATAAGGAGGGAGTTGTAGAGGTGTCACCACCAAGGAGACCCTGTCTGTGCCACCCCACCAGTCTCTCCCCAGAGGGTGGTGACACCCAGAGCAAGACCTCTAACAAAGCCTGTCACACATAACCAGTTTTGTGTGGCGTTTACAGGCTAAAAATGGAAATGTTAACACAGGGATTTTTCTGCAACTAAGAAAATATTATCTGTACGATTCATAGATGTTTGTTGTTCGTAATTGTTGGGGAGAAGACTTGAGAGTCTGCCACCGTTTTGCGGAATTGTGTGGTTCTTTGTGAAAGAGCCTAAAAATTCAGGAGAAAAACTGCAATTACTATAGACACCTAGAAGTGCATGTTCCATTGACCGTAGTGAGACTGGCTTCTGAGTAACAGCGTATATAACAGCCCAAGCCTGCGTCTACTTGGAAGTCGGTCCCACTGAGTTCAGTGGGACTGACTCCTAGATAAGTGCAGACAGGATTGCAGCTTAACTTGGCTTTAATTCAGTGGCAAATCCAGCCCAGTTCCAAGAATTGCTTTAATAGCCAGGGGTGTGACAGATGTGTTTGCTTTGGGGAGCTAATAGAAACCTTAGATTTGTTATCAGTAAGTAACCCAGAGTGTGTGGTGCTGGTGGCTAGCTTTATTTTGTGGCAGATCTCTTAAGAAAGTCCACATGGGTCCATTTTCAGATTCCTTACCATCCTGTGCACATCTTGCAGGGATGCAGTTGGTCCACAGTACTGAGCTGTGATGACACATTCCAGTATTTGAGGGACCAGCTGAGGACGTGAGCCAGTTCACACACTAGGTGTGCAGATGTGTCCTTCAAACCTGCTTTGGACACACTGGGACGTGTACAGCATGTGCCGCAAATCTGTGTTTGAAAATGTGGCTCCTTTTTGAGTGTACTTCCTGGGGCGAACCCAGGTTAGGAAGTCCCACACCAGGGCTCCGATGAGGCTGTGTTACACATGCCTTACTCTTTGCTGTAAGGTGCAATGTGTGTATGTGAGAGAGGATGGAAATGTGGGGTGTAAATATTTTAATACCTTAAATTTTTCTTCTTTCTCTCCACTTCGCCTGATTCGCAGCATCTGATTGTGTTTCCTGGACCAAAGTGGTTTTGTCGCTTCCTTGCGCCTCTGTAGTGACAGCCAGCAGTTTTAAAAGGCCTGTCTGATGGGCTTTGCAGAAAGAGGAACATCCTTTTTGCTGATAAAACCCTAACTGAAACTTGTAACGACTTTTACTTCCATATCATGCGCCTGGTCTCTTAAGAGCATAAGGTTAGGCAAGTTAAAGTCCCACGTGCCCGGTGGGGCTTATTTCCTCTGGATAGTGTGTTTAAGAATGCAGCCTAAATGCTCATAGGCAGCATGGTGTGTAGATTGGTGTGTTGGGGCTAGACTGGTGAGGGTTGTGTTCAGATTCCCCTCAGCAGTGACGCTCACTGGGTGACACTGGGGCGATGGTGGTTCCTGTCTCTCTCGGGGAGTTTTCCGTGGTTCATCGGTGTTCTCTCAATTCAGGAAGGTGCTTTTACTTTCTCCTTTCTATTGTTTTTTTCAGTGTCGGTTTTTATTCTTGGTGGAAACTTGTTCCCCGCTCTTGTTTTATTATTATTATTATTATTAACAGTATTTATATACCGCTTTTCAACTAAAAGTTCACAAAGCGGAAAAAAAGCAGAATTGTTTTCCTGTGTGGCTCTCTTTCTCATAAGAAGAGCCCCACTGGATTAGGCCATAGGCCCATTTAGTCCAGCTTCCTGTATCTCACAGCGGCCCACCAAATGCCCCAGGGAGCACACCAGACAACAAGAAGACCTGCAAGGCCTCCTGGGAATTGTAGTTTAAGAACATAAGAACAGCCCCACTGGATCAGGCCATAGGCCCATCTAGTCCAGCCTCCTGTATCTCACAGTGGCCCACTAGATAAGAACATAAGAACAGCCCCACTGGATCAGGCCATAGGCCCATCTAGTCCAGCTTCCTGGATCTCACAGTGGTCCACCATAAAGAACATAAGAACAGCCCCACTGGATCAGGCCATAGGCCCATCTAGTCCAGCTTCCTGGATCTCACAGCGGCCCCACCAAATGCCCCAGGGAGCACACCTGATAACAAGAGACCTGCATCCTGGTGCCCTCCCTTGCATCTGGCATTCTGACATAGCCCATTTCTAAAATCAGGAGGTTGCGCATACAGAGCATAGGTTCTCCCAGAGCATAGTGATGGGAGGAGACTCATCAGGGAGATCAGTAACGGCAGAGGAACTTATTTGAAGGGGGGCGATACCTGCTGACCTTCTACAGGGGAGCATTGCTTGTGTTCCAAGTAGTGCTCCCTTGGGAAACCAATAGGGAGGTCTCAGCATGCCTGACTAGTGTATTAAGGGATGTACCCTAAAAAGTTTCCAGAATGTTTGGGGCTCCTCGGGTTTGTCAGCAGACAGGTTAGTCAGCCATTTTATACCACTGTGCCGTGGCACACTGGTGTGCCGTGGTTGGTCTGCGGGTGTGCCACGGGAATTTGGGGGAGGATCATTTGTTAGTAGGGCCACTGGGGGGGTGAGCCCCTGCTGTCAGTGCAGTGTGCCTTGTCAATTGTCAAAAAACGGACGGTGTACCTTGACAATTTTAGTGCCTTGTCAGTGTGCCGTGAGATGAAAAAGGTTGAAAATTCGCTGGGTTAGTGCGTCATACTGAAACGCCAGCACACTGTGGAGTAAGAGACTGAGCAACCAAGCAGGAAGTCCTGGGATCCAGTCTCACTGCTTGCCATGAACTCGCCCAGTGGCTTGAGGCGAACGCAGGCCTTGGTCTTGCTATTTACAAAAGGGGTTACAGGTTGAGTATATCCCTTTTCCGCACCTCTTGGGACGAGAAGGTATCTGGATTTTGGATTTGTCAGGATTTTGGAATACTATAAATGCATAAACTTAAGGAGAATTGCTCTTTTCAGCATTACCCATATGGGTCTCTGCTGGCCTTTTGGTCATTTTTCAGCAATATCTGTACAGGTACACCACAGAGCAGAGAACAGAACTTACACCTGTACCTGCACTGGATGTGGGAAGTAGCATAAGACCTTCTAGCACAAGACCTACACAAGTGCTCCTTGTATTCATGCTGCGTTCACTCTTCTTCTATTCCTCACTGTCATTGGCTTTGATTTCTGGGCTGGTTTTTTTTTTTTTCTTGTAGTTACTTATGTTTTTTTGTTCATGTTAAATTATTAGCTGCCTCTTTTGCATGAGGTCAGGTGTCAGTTTTTAAAAGTAACGTAAAGGTGTTCCGTTACGGTGGTTTGTTCCAATGTTGGCGGTTCCTCAGGACCCGCTGGGAGTTAACTGTGGCCTGTTGTGTTTCTCCAGAACCGGGCCGTCGGAAGACCCAAAGGGAAGCTGGGACCCGCCTCGGCCGTGAAACTTGCAGCCAACCGGACGACCGCGGGGGCGCGCCGGAGGAGGACGCGATGCCGCAAGTGCGAGGCATGCCTGCGCACGGAGTGCGGCGAGTGCCACTTCTGCAAGGACATGAAGAAGTTTGGCGGGCCCGGCAGGATGAAGCAGTCGTGCATCATGAGACAGTGCATTGCGGTAAGCGGCCTCGGGGGCGAGCGTTGGCCAGGGGCAGGTGCGCAGGTGCTTGGCTTGTACTAGCATAGATGAGTCCAGACAGCTGCTGGCCCATTCAGAACACTTGTGTGCCTGTGTCTTGGGCAGGGCTCAAGCAAGACACTCTGGAGCTCTGGAGACACTCTGGCCCATTCACTCTCCTCTCCTCCTCCACACTTCCTCTGTGTTCTCCAGCCCCTTTTAGGATCCGGGCAGGTAGAGAGATTTGGCAGACGGCCTTCAGTGCCAGGAGGCCTCACACACACTGTTACTGGACTGGGAGTTTAAAATAAGGCTGCAGCCCCAACTGTGCTCACTTGAAAATTAACCCCATCAAAACCAGACCAATTTTCAGACAAAGCGCGTTTATCAGGGTGGGAATCTTGATGCGAAAGAGACGGTTGATTTTGCTCTCAACGTGGTCTTAATATGTGGGGCAGGGCTAATTCATTTCAAGTGGGGAATGAACTCACGAGCGTCTCCCACTGAAGTGGGCCTGAGGTTAACAGCTGTGAGTTTCTTTTGCTCACCAAGACTTGAAACGGCCAGTTTCTGCAGAGACAGGATTCACCCCACATTTGGCTCTCTTGTGTAACATCTCAAGGGCGGTTGGAGCTCTATCTGTATTCCAGACGTGGCTAATGGAAAAGGAGTGATTTATAATAAGAATTGCTTTTCCAATGACGGTCCCTTTCCGGTTCCTTCTCCCCCATCCTTGAGGCAGCCTCTGGTTTCTTTTTTGTCTCTGCAACACAAGGGCAATTCTTTAACCCATTTTTGCCCAGCCCGCAGATGTACACATTTAGTCCCTGTTGCGTATAAGTAACGTTGGGCAGGAACGGCTTAATTAAACTAACATTCAGCACGCAGGTTGCTGGGAAGGACGTAGCACCAACAGATCCAGGCAGAAAGGGAAGATATTACACAAAGCCGGGCAAGGGAGACAGCAGCCCTGAATGCCAGGGCTCCAGAATTGGCCTCCTAGAATAGGACCGCAGGGCTGTTTTTATGACTGGTTCAGCTTTCTGCTTTCCACCGTGGCCATCTAGGTGCCTGTGGAAAACGCACAATTGGGTGTGTGTGTGTGTGTGTGTGTGTGTGTGTGTGTGTGTGTGTAAAACTATAGCCCTATACTGCTCTTGCTCCCTGCTGGAGGTGTACTGTCTCTAAACAGGAAGCCATTGGGAAAACCAGAGATTAGATGAGTCCTGTACCTGCTACCCTGGGCTCATACGTATATTATCCCCATGTTACACATGAGAGGGGGTTATTTCTGTGGGCGCTTAAGGCCACCTGCCCAGTTCCTGGCAGAGGTGTGCTACCTACTAGGGATTTTT